>NW_027511753.1:300000-560829 GCF_048772815.1 Callospermophilus lateralis | reverse complement strand
CAGAGAGGGTTGTTGTCTGGCCAGGGAGGGCAAATATTTATGATATGTCACTAAAGTTTCAGAGAGGGCTGCTATCAGGTCGGAGAGCCAGACATGGCTCAGTTCAAACACTGGCAGGCATTCCAAGCAGGTTCAGAATTTTCAGTAATTTATGGTAAAGCCAAAATTATCTTTTCATGGCTTTTTGGCAAGATGGCTTCCAATTTTAATAAAAGATCAGTTGGGTCTATCATTCCCCCCTTTTCTCTGTGTCCCTTTCAAATCTTTGATAGATTAGGGGTAGAGCACTGAGGAAATTTTAATCCCTCAGGTAAAAGTCTCCAAATTTTTAGAACTCACCCAAAACCAGTCTCCCTGATTTTACCTGACTTAATTAATTACTTATATTGATTGTCTATTTATATTTGGCTCCATTGTTGTAATAAGAGAGGCGTCACCCATTTTGGCTTCTTCTGAGCTGAGAGAGGATGACGTGAGTAGGCATGGTGTGAGAGACATGAGTTGCCTTTTAGAAGTAGTTGAGGGACATGAGTTGCCTTTTAGAAGTCAGTTCGGATTGAAGTCTGGTTGGGGAAGAACAGGTTGTAAAGTCATCTGGGGATTGGTTATTACATGAGAGAAACAAAAACCATGAGTACTGAATAAATGTTGCAGCAGCTGGAACATGTCACTGTATAGAAGTTCCCTCTCCAGTCTTTAATATCCCCAGTTATAAAGACTGTCAATTTAATATTTAACTTTTAGTATTAGAGTTGTCCCTCCCCATAAGATATAGTTTAATAATTTAGTGTCATCTGATCTTGCAAAATCCTTTTACCAGTATGACCTCTGTGTCTAATAGAGAAACCTTTAATTTTGATACTCAGGACTGGATTATCGTACTAGCAAACACCAAGCTTACCTGTGTAGGTTATTAATATATTTAGGCCTTAAACTGAAAATTTCTGACTCTGGCAGCTCTTCTTGATAGTCTCTTTTAATAAGTATCAGGCATTCCTGTCAGAGAATTCTTCTTTGTAGCCTCCAGTCTTACTTATTTTGGGAGGCTAACATAAAGTGTGTACCTTAAAATATTATTATTATTATTATTATTATTATTATTATTATTATTATTATTATTCAAAATGTCCAGGAATGGCTGTATTTTGGTTTTCACTGTCTTTGCTAAGTGTTTAAGATGAAGCATTCAAACTGACTTTTGTTTCTATCTATTGTTAACAGTCAGGTGAGCTTTTATGGGAGTCATAAACTGGGTAAACTTGAGAGCACTTTCTCAGTTCTGCTAGAGCCATTTGCGCTAGGTGGGTCCAGGTCTTGTTTGACCATGTGGCTTCCCTCGGAAGCATCAGGGATTTCTTTCTTCTCTGATGACTCTTCTCTTCATAGCAAATGCACTGATTGGCTTTCTGTTCTCCAGTGGTCTCATTAATCTCCCTGATGGGGAGTTTTTATAGCCCAGAGTTGCAAAACTCTTTAGAGAAGTCCCCTGTTCCCTGGATTCAGACTGACTCAGAGGGCAAGAGCCAAATATTGGTTTCCTTGGCCCTTTTCAATTAATTTTAATTTAAAATCCTAATCTTAAACATCTATCAAATAAATTTTAACAGCCTGATATTAAGAGCACCAGGCTTTAATGTCTATAACTTTATAATTATTTATCTTTTTATTAATTGGGATCTGTATTATTCTGTCTGTCTTGTAGGTGATAACTTACTCTCTGAAATTAACCCATGTTTTGTTCTTAAAGCAACACTTCTTTAAAACACTAACAGGGAATCTTTAGATCACATATAAGAAAATTACAAAATAAAATTTTTTAACAACAGTAAAAATACTTAGTTCGTTTAATAGCTACCCTGAATTTTTTGGCTGAGTCATACATTATATCCCCTGTTTGAGATCCTAGGAATCTTGACATTAAAAAAGAACTTTTAACATAACTTTAAAGAAATAAAATCTGACCTACTGCTTTTGTATTCATTCTCACATGAAATAAGATGGGACACACAGCCTTATCTCAGGTAAGGCAGGGCTCTTTATAAATCTTAAGTGTTTTAGTTCTAAAGCTGATCTTTATTTTTTAAATATTATTTTAAAAAGTTTACATAAATTGTTTGAGGTCACATGAACATTAGCTAACACCATATAAAATCACTTTAAAATATGAATTAAACAAATGCTGAAAGTTTTTAACCTTTACATAGATTAGGCTCTCATTAACATAAAGTACATTTAAATTGTTCCCCAATGTAAAAAGTAAGATTAAACTTTACAGATCTTATTGATAACAGGTGAATAAATCCCCATAAAACTTCAGAACACCAGCTTGATATAATGCTCTTTTAAAATTTTTACCTTACAGACTTGCATACCTGTAAGATATGAGCACATTAGTAGCATCACAATTACATTGATGTTTCTACATTAACCAAGTTTAGCTTTTAAAGAAATGGCAGTACAGTGCTCTAAAATAACAGTTCTAATTTAATCAGTTGTTTAATTTCTATGGTTGCTTGCACAAGAAAAAATAAAACTTAATAAACACAATGTTATGGGTAAACTTATGTTTTAAGAAATTTTTGTCTCTTTAACACATGATTGATTTTTACAATCTTTTACAGAATTTAGTCAAACTTATACAGACGTTAGTAAGTCAATCAGATATCTAACAAAAGTACTCGTGAATGAGTAATCCCATATCAAATTTACTTTACTTATTTATCAAAATATTAGACACATGTATTGAAGAGTGTAAACCATTTTTATGTTGAAGAAAAAGTCCTAGAACCAAGGCATATTAGACATTTTGTAGATATTAATATTTTATCAGATTTTTGAATACCTAGAAAAACTTGAAAGCTTAAATTTAAAGACATTTATTTTTATCTGTTTATCAAATTTAATTGAATTATTTAAATCACGTGAATTGAAGATCTTTAGATCCACTTTTTAAAATTTGTTTTTATGAGTGCTTTTTTTTAATGAGTGCTCCTTATATATATTAATTTGTATATCATATATAAAATATACGGACATATGTATATATAGACATACAACACATAACAAAATTGAGCACACATAATAATAGTAAAGGCCTTGTAGCTTTTCGCAGGTGAAATCTCCATTGCAATGTTTCAAAAAGTCCACAGTTGGTCAAAGATAGTACTGATCAGAAAAACATTAACCTAGGTCTGTATGATCAAAATCATGAGCTCAAAAAAAAATAAAGTATCTAAGGAAAAAAATAAGAGTCCTAGAAAAAATGACTGGCCAGTAATTAGTAAATACCATACAATTTACCTTTTTTTCTCTTAGGCCTCAGATCAGTCTCCTACTAAGCTTGCAGGCTTCTTTCATTTGCCTTTCAAAATAAGTCATGGCTGAGGTCTGGAAGGAGCAGGAAAAAACTGCTTTTCTGAGCAGACACCTCAGGCCTAAGGCATTTTAACCATAATTTTCAGGTTCGGATGTTGAAAATTATGGTACAAGTTTAAGATACAATTCACAAAATTTTAAATCTTTACATCTTGTTTTGTCAACAGATATCATACTATGATTTACAATCCTTGTCCAGATTAATGCTCTCGAACACACAGTGATATTTTCACAGGCTACCCAATTCAAAATTGGTGAAAAATAAAGACTGAATGATTGGGAAGTTACTTGCCAATTTGGAAGTAGAGTTCTTTAGTTTTCCATCCTAAGTATTTAAGTTCTCTGGCATGAATTATCTGAAATCATAAACTAAACCATTACCTAAACCCGACTTTTAACTGCAAGATTTTGCAATGCTTCAAAAACCCATTCAAATACCAGATTGTTACAAGAAAACATCATCATTTAGACACACATTCAGCTAAGATCATTCCCAAGAAACAATTTATAATATCAACACATTATTGCACATGTCTTAAAGGGCCAGAAACAAAGACACAAGACAGACAGAAAGAAGGTCCAGACTATGGCTGTCAGACAGAATCCTTTAAACCTGAGCAGATAAGAAAAAAAATCTCCTACACCAGTGGCACCATAGATGTCCACAAGGGGGGGGGCAGATGTTTTAACAGAGGGGCAACCTGAAATGTACAATTAAGGGTCTCCATGGTGACTTTAATGCATTTAGTGTCCCCTTTTTTTTTTCTCTTTTTTAACAAGACAGTGGTGGCATAATCCTTACAGTGCAGGGAAGGAAGGAGGGAATTCCCTGAAGCAACAGCGCTTCAGCAGCTGCTGGGAGTCCCTCAGTCCCTCCTTTTACTTACAGGATTATCTCCTCTGGTTCGGTTCCACCCCAAGCATGTTCCATCTAGTAACATTTCAGTAGTCAGCTCTAAAAATGTTCCGGGACAGGGGGTGGGGGAGGGATTTATCAAAATTTGTAACTTAAAGTTCGGCTCCTGACCTTGAAGCCAATTAATGCCAATTTAATAATGAGGACAAGGTTTTTAGAAAAAGAAAAAGGGAGGTTTATTGCTTTGGTAACAACGAAGAAACACAGGGAACCCTGCCCAGAGGTTGTGACTCTCTTGATCTGAAGGGACAAGGGGTTTTAATGGAGTTTCACTTGTTAACCTGGGAGATACTCAGTTCTTAGGTCCCCAGCAGGCATTGCCCTCTGCAGTGGTTATACTCCAGTCAGCCAGCTAGGAGCTTCTCTCATCCTGCTTAACAAAGGGGGGTAAAGTTCATCGCAGTTCCTTAAAACAGAGTCCGAAAGAATATCAGGCTTACTTTCTTTGTTACCCATTTTCACGTCCAATATACTTATGTTTTTACCACAGAAATCACAGAACAAAACACACAAAACAAACAAGAAAAACATATAGAACACAGAACAAAACACAAAATACAGAAACCCGAACTTGAAACAAAAAACATAGGAGCAATGCAACATCTTGCTAAAGCTCTGAAGTAGGACCATGTACATGCCAGTCATCACATCTCTACCATTCCAGATGAATTCCCTACAGAACAGAACAGAGGACAGAACGATTCTCATTACTGTACCGAAAACGAGTATATGTGAGCCTCCCCAGGACACCTCTATGTCATCAGAACAGATGATATTATAACATCTGATATCCTTTATAACGGATATCAGATGTTATAAAGGTGCCACTTAATTTTTGAGGCCTCCTCCACCAGGTGATTGCTAATAGTTTTAGTGCGGTGGTTCACCGCAGTGCTCCTGGGACCTAACGCTCACTCCATGACCTTGGAACAGCTCAAGATGTGCACCCACTAGAGTGGCTCTCCAGCCCGGAGCCCTGAAGGGAAGGCCGGATTCAGATTTTCCAGCAGTCTGGTCTTGTGATCTGGTCGGCAGGGTCATCTTGCTGGGGAACTCAAAAAAATTAGATGAGGACACAAAAAAAGAACACTGACTCCAACTAAAATCAAATTGAGGCAAGCTTATTATGTCAACCGGCTGGGCTGCCTCTCCATCCCAAAACGGCAGGAACAAGACAGCAACCCCGCCTTTCCTACAGCACAGCTATATAGCCCAGAAAGTTACACAAAATGGGGGTTACAGATAACAGAACTTTGACAAGCATCACAAAAATGGTAGTTCATTTATTTATTTGTTTATTTTTTGGTGGCCCCAATATCAGAAATTATGAGGACAAATAGAGCCTCAGAGAGGGTCGTTGTCTGGCCAGGGAAGGCCAAAATTTATGATGTGTCACTAAAGTTTCAGCGAGGGCTGCTATCTGGTCAGAGAGTCAAGCATGTGTGAATTCAAGGCACGGGCAGGCATTCCAAGCAGGTTCAGAATTTGCAGTTATTTATAGTAAAGCCAAAATTAACTTTTTATGGCTTTGTGGCAAGATGGCTCCCAATTTTAATAAAAGATCAGGTTGGGTCTATCAACCCGTGTCCCTTACTTTTGGAAACTACTCTACCACCTCCAAGGTTGTGAACTCCTGAGCATTTTCCAGTACAGATATGTATTCAGATTTTCTAACTCTTCTACTCTAATTGTGTCTTACTTGGGGCAAAGATAATTTCAAGGTATTGTGCTGGATGAGAGTGGAAAAATTTTTGTGCAGCACATATTTGCATACACATTGGATTCATTATCTAATTTTCCATTCAAAATACAGAATCCATGACACTAACCAAAACCAGACTAGACTCTGACTACTAATTCTAATATGATGGAGAAAAACAACCCAAAGAGAATAGAAATAGAAGCAGTTCAGAGTAGGCATGGTGTATAGTTAGACTTGCCTTTTGCCTGATAAAGTGTTGGTGTTATAAATCTAGTCAATTTTTAATTGAAATAGTTCTCCATGTGTTTTTAAAGTTAACAAATATGTGAATTCCTGTCTCCCTTTCTCTGAAGCCTATTCAGCACATGTATTTTTTAGGTTCACATATAGAATCCTACATGGTATCACACATACATTCTTATGAGGTGGCTGACCTGGCAGATACAAATCGTAAAAATAGATCACTCCTCCTAAACACTGTTTTAACAGAAAATTCAATCTATGTGTTTGCTTCCTAGTTGAACAACATTATACATAAATACAAGTTCAGTAAAATAAATACTTTTGTATCTGTGAAAGATATATATTTCATGATGAATTTCGATTGGCATATGTATTGCTAATTTTTAATGTTCCTGTGTGTGTTTTGTGTGTGAGTGTGTGTATATGTGTATATATATATATATATATATATATATATATATATATATACACACTCTCCAGATTTTTCAAAATATGAAATATATATGCCTTATTATACACTCCCCACATTCATTCATGTTCATGTATGTGGATTTATAATAAACTTTTCACAAGATTATTCTCAAAAATATTCATCCACCTGAAATACATATTTGTCTCCTAGTACTGAAAAATAACTTTAGTGAATGGTGCACACAAATCCTAATATTTCTACAGTATCTGACCCAGTTTAACATTAATGCAAGTAGATTCCTATGTGACAAGTTGTGTATTTTGACGTTCATTTTTATGCAACACTAGTACATTACTATTTCTTCAGTTTATGCACATCATAAGATATATATTTATCCACAAGTTCATAAATTTATAGACATTTGTTTCACTTTCAATTACTTCCTGCTTCAGAACACATGTATTCCTCCAGGTTTCTTTTTTTTTAAATTTTTATTGTTGGTTGTTCAAAATATTACATAGTTTTTGATATATCATATTTCACACTTTGATTCAAGTGGGTTATAAACTCCCATTTTTACCCCGCATACACATTGCAGAAAAACATCAGTTACCCATCCATTGATTTACATATTGCCATACTAGTGTCTGTTGTATTCTGCAGCCTTTCCTCTCCTCTACTATCCCCCTCTTTTCCCTCCCCTCCCCTCTTCTCTCTCTACCCTCTCTACTGTTATTCATTTCTCTCCCTTGTTTTTTTTCCTCTTTCCCCTCACTTCTTCTTGTATGCAATTTTGTATAACCCTGAGGGTCTCCTTCCATTTCCATGCAATTTCCCTTCTCTCTTCCTTTCCCTCCCACCTCTCATTCCTGTTTAGTGTTAATCTTCTCAGGCTCTTTGTCCCTACTCTGTTATTAGTTACTCTCCTTATATCAAAGAAGACATTTGGCATTTGTTTTGCAAGGACTGGCTAGCTTCACTTAGCATAACCTGCTATAATGCCATCCATTTCCCTGCAAATTCTATGATTTTGTCATTTTTTAATGAAGAGTAATACTCCATTTTGTATAAAAGCCACATTTTTTTTATCTATTCGTCTATTGAAGGGCATCTAGGCTGGTTCCACAGTCTTGCTATTGTGAATTGTGCTGCTATGAACATCGATGTAGCCGTGTCCCTGTAGCATGCTCTTTTTAGGTCTTTAGGGAATAGACTGAGAAGGTTAACAGCTGGGTCAAACGGTGGTTCCATTCCCAGCTTTCTAAGAAATCTCCATACTGCTTTCCAAATTTGCTGCACCAATTTGCACTCCCACCAGCAATGTACAAGTGGACCCTTTTCCTCACGTCCTCACCAGCACTTGTTGTTGTTTGACTTCATAATGGCTGCCAATCTTACTGGAGCAAGATGATATCTTAGGGTGGTTTTGATTTGCATTTCTCTGACTGCTAGAGATGGTGAGCATTTATTCATGTACATGTTGATTGATTGAATGTCCTCCTCTGAGAAGTGTCTGTTCAGGTCCTTGGCCCATTTGTTGTTTGGGTTATTTGTTATCTAATTGTCTAATTTTTTGAGTTCTTTGTATACTCTGGATATTAGGGCTCGATCTGAAGTTTGAGGAGTAAAGATTTGTTCCCAAGATGTAGGCTACCTATTTACTTCTCTTATTGTTTCTTTTGCTGAGAAAAAACTTTTTAGTTTGAGTAAGTCCCATTTGTTGAATCTAGTTATTAACTCTTGTGCTATGGGTGTCATATTAAGAAATTTGAAGCCAGACCGCACAGTATGTAGATCATAGCCAACTTTTTCTTGTGTCAGACACTGTGTCTCTGATTTGATATCAAGCTCCTTGATCCATTTTGAGTTAACTTTTGTTCATGGCAAGAGAAAGTGATTCAGTTTCATTTTGTTGCATATGGATTTCCAGGTTTCCCAGCAACATTTGTTGAAGCTGCTATCATTTCTCCATTGTGTGCTTTCAGCCTCTTTATCAAATATAAGATAGTTGTAGTTTAGTGGATTGGTTTCTGTGTCCTCTATTCTGTACCATTTGTCCAACCGCCTGTTTTGGTACAGTACCATGCTGATTTTGTTACTATTGCTCTGTTGTATAGTTTGAAGTCTGGTATCACTATACCGCCTGATTCACAGTCTTTTCATGAGACTTCATTCCAAATGCATTATTTTCTATTTCCATAATCACCTTTGAAGCAAAACTCACATACACGTCATGATCAACCATAACCCTAATATTACCATTAGATGTATAACTGGTTGGAATGAAGGATTGTACATCAATATAGATTTTCTGTATATTTTCAGATATCAATTCAATCCATTATTTAAAGTTGGAAAAAGTTATATTATTTGTTCACAGTATGGTCTATTCATGCATTATGTCTATATTCATAGACACAGGGTACACCTTTTTATACCCCCAATACTTATTTATACATCTTCAAAATATTGCTCCCAGAAATGATGGAAGAAATACTCATATCACCTGATGTACATATACATTTTATCAAAGTAATATTCTGGACACAATTACAAAGATCACACTTAAGTTTGTACCAAAGCCTAAATGGAAAGTGAGCATGGATCACGAAAAACATCCATGTCCAGGTTGCCTAATGCTCTCAAATGTCAACCCGATTGGTGACTACATATTTGTTTCTTCCTAAGATTATATATTCAACATCAAGCCAGTTGAAAATGTCTAATCCTATCACTCAGTTTATACTTTGCCTGATTTCCTAATGTCTCTATTATTATCTGCTTTCCTTCATATTTTCCCCAGTTCATCATTGTGACTGACTCTTCACATGTGCTCACATTTACACTCACTCTGTACCCAAAACCCTATTGCTAAAGATTTTTTGGACCAAATCGTATATTCACTCTTCCGACTAATTCCTAATCCTACCGACTATCCCTTTTTGAGTGGATGTTCTCTTCGACATTCAATCATCCAAGGTACAAGGAACGCTACCATTGTATATTGATTAATCTGAGACATCTGTGCAGAATATAATTCAAAGCTAAGTATCCCAGTCAAGGGCCCAAAGACCTTCTGGGCTTCAAATTTTACCTAGATTTCTGTATTCATACTTATATTACACTTATATTCCTATGAATATTTCAGGTTCCCAATACCATAATTCATCCCGTAGAATGATTCCTAACCCAAATGGAACATGATATTAACCCTAACCATACACTGTTCCCTCAATCTAACTTTACGAAAGAGCAGGGACAGAGTTGGTCTTATAATACAGGAATTTAGAGGATCCTCCACCTGCTGAGAACCTCAAAGGTCAACAAAGAAATGATCCCTGGAGAAGATATAGGCAGCTATGAAGGACCTGTGAAAGCAAAAGTCATATTCCATGGCAAACAACTTGGTCAGATGAAGGGATGTGTCTGAATCAACATTTCTCTTCTTAATGTATAGAAGATGGACCAAACCAGGCTTGAACTCTGGTGTGATTCCCCTTACAGACTGAGTTCTGGAACTGACATCAGAAAAATATTGCCATTAATTGTGTTAGGATTTTAGGAGGCAACGCATGAGAGTCGCCCTTGGAAAGAAAAGTGAGATCTAGGAACAGTGTGGCTTTCCACAGAGCACTGGGAATCTCAGCCAGAATATCACATGATTTTATTTTGAAAGACGTGGCAGCCATAGTTGACAGTCAAAACACACATGGACCTCACATTGTAGACTGCAATAGGCCTGGCTTCATGTGACCTATTGGCCACTTTTTGGGAAGCCTTGCCTGTGAGAGTTCTCCAGAGTTTTCATTGAAATGAGCTTCCCCACCATTTAATGGTTCCTGAATGAATTGTAACCCACAGTGCCTTCAACATCTTCCTTGAAAAACGGCTAGATAAATTCCATGAAATTTTTGAAATTCCCAAGACCAGGTGGCACTGGAGAACCTTTGGATGTCCTGTTGCTGATCATGAGTGTACCAGACAGTGCCTTGATTTACTGGGTTTCATGAAAATGGTGTAGAACAGATTTGCCAGTAAGTTGGAGCCTGCTGATTAGTGGGCCTAGAGCAGTGGTGTGCAGGTGTGTGATAATACATCTGTTGTGGGTCCATGTGGATCTGCCATTAGCTTCCAAATGGCTTGTGATTGACATGGTGTAGCCAACAGAAGCTTATTTGTAAATGCATCTTGTTATATGGAGAGATTTCAGGGCAATGTTCAGAATCATGTTGCTATGTATAAGGGGGCAAGCTCTGTGGGATATTAGCCTGGTTGATGCATTCCCCTGCAGACCCTGACCCAACACACGTGACAGAACCCGCTCCAGCACTGTGTCCCAGTTGAACTCCTTGTATTTTGTGGAGCAAATATGAAATTCCCAATGCAGCAGGAAGAAAAACCACGAAAAGTGGAGGACGAAAAAATGGCTTCACTGTCCACACGGGGAGACACTTAGCGCACAGTGGCCACATTTTACCAACAAAGAGCGAATTCAGCACTGCTGCCTCATGTTCATTGGAAAAGAAGAAACCATGTCCTCCAGGTCACATAGATGCAGACGCAGCTTTGATGGTCTCATTAGAAAAGAATCTAAAGCTCCTGACAACAATATATATTTCAAGTGTCAAACCTCAGAGGCAGTTCCTCAAGAAGTCTTTAGGCCGAAAGAGCTCCATGTTTGTGGAATGTTTACCCTGTCCCTTACTTTTGGAAACTATTCTACCACATCCAATGTTGTGAAACCCTGAGCATTTTCCATTCCATATATATATTAACAGATTTTTTTACTCTTCTCCTCTATTTGTGTGTTATTTGGGGCAAAAGTAATGTCAAGGCATTATTCTGGATGAGAGTGGGAAGATTGTTTTGTAGCACATATTTGCATACACATTGGATTCATTTTCCTATTTTCCATTCGAAATACTGCATCCCTGACACTAATCCATACGCTACTAGACTCTGACTACTAATCCTAATATGATAAGGAAAACACCAAAACAGAATAGAAATAAAAAATTTCAGAAGAGGCATGGAGTATAGTTGGACTTGCCTTTTGCAGGATAAAAGGCAGCTGTAAAAAATCTAGTAAATTTTTAATTGAAATAGTTCTCCATGTGTTTTAAAGTTAACAAATATGTGAATTTCTGTCTCCCTTTCTCTGTACCCTCTTCAGCACATGTATTTTTATATGCACATATAGAATCCTACCTGGTATAACACGTACATATTTGTGAGGTGGCTGACTTGGCAAATACAAGTTGTGAGAAGAGATCATTCAGCAGAAACACTGTTGGAAGTGAAAATTCACCCTATGTGTGAGCTTCCTAAGAGATCAAGATTATACATAAATCCATGTTCAGTAAAATAAATATTTTTTCATCAGTGGATGATATATATTTCATGATGAATTTCGATTGGAATATATATTGCTAATTGTTAATGTCTCAGTGGTTTTATATATATATATATATATATATATATATATATATATATATATATACACTCTCCAAACTATTCAAAATATGAAATATATGATCTACATATACATTTTATCACAGAAATATTCTGGACAAAAATTGCAAAAGACACAATATGATGGTATCAAAGCCTAAATGGAAAGTGAACATGGATTACTAAAAACATCCATGTCCAGGTTCCCTAATGCTCTCAAATGTCAATAATATTGGTGACTACATATTTGTTGCTTCCTAAGATTATATATTCAAACTCAACCCTGTTGAAAATGTCTAGTCCTATGATTGACTTTATACCTTACCTGATTTCCTAATCTCTCTAATGATATCTGCTTTCCTACATATTTTTCCAAGTTCACCATTGTTACTGACACTTCACATGTGCTGACATTGACATTCACTCTCTAAACAAAACCCTATTGTTAAAGAACTTTTATTCCAAATCCTATACACACTCTTCTTAATAAAACTTCCAACTATCTTCCTATTCCTACCTACTATCCCTTTTTGACTAGATGTTCTCTTCAACATTCAATCGTCCAAGGTACAAGGTCATATGCCATTGTATATCGATTTATCTGAGATATCTTAGTAGAATGTAATTCAAAGTAAAGTATCCCAATCAAGGGCCCAATGCCCTTCTGGGCTTCAAATCTTACTTAGATTTTTGTTTTCATACATATATTTCACCTCTATATTTTTATAAATCTTAAAGGTTACCAATATTATAATTCATCCAGCAGAATGACTCTTTACCCAAATCAAAAATGTTATTAACCCTAACCATACACAGTTCCCTCAATCTAACTTTACAGAAGAGCAGGGACAGAGTTGGTCTTAAAATACAGGAATGTAGGTGGTCTTCCTCCAGCTGAGAACCTCAAAGGTCCATGAATAAATGATCCCTGAAGACGATGTAGGCAGATATGAAGGACCTGAGTGAGCAAAAGTCATCATTCATGGCAAAAACCTGGTCAGGATAAAGGGTAGTGTCTGAATAAGCCCCTCTTTTCTTAATGTAGAGAAGATGGACAAAACCAGGCCTGTGTGGAGAGCTGTTCCCGGGTGCCTATGGTTGATATTGCATTCTAACTTGTGAAAGTGTCACAGGAAGTAGGGGCAGCCTCCATCTCATGGGACCATTGGAAGCAACTATTAGGACAAAGTGGTTGCCAAGATAGTGGCCTCATTCAGTTTCTGAAGAAAGTGACCTCACCACACTTCCTTGTTGATGGAACTCTCTGAACATGGGATCCAGGAAGCCAGGCACCCAGAGCCAGTCCCAGTCCCAGTCCCAGTCCCAGTGGTCTCACTTGTTTGGATTTAGCATGGACAGATTCACTCTTTCTTGGTACCTACTGATGTGAGGATGGCCAAATGTGAGAAAAGCTCTGAAGAGGGGTCTTTCCTTAGAAAGCAGGTAGTGGATCACCGCTGACTCTTGACAACTTCACAGAGTTGGACAAGGAGATCAGTTCTGAGACAGAACAGGTCATTTCAGGAGAACATAGTGTGGCCCACCAGTCAGAGGACACTCCAGATTGTCATAGACCTAGTTGCAGGAAGTAGGTGACTTTGAGGGTGTGGGTGAGAGTTTGCGGATTTTGTCTCATGTTCTGAGAATAGGTAGGAATGGCGGTTTGTTGGGTTTGGAGTGAATAACTTCTGTTCATGTATGTGGATTTATAATCAACTTTTAACAAGATTATACTCAGAAATATTCATTCACCTGAAATACATATTTGATTCCTAGTACTGAAAACTAACTTCAGTGAATGGTGCATATAACTCCTAATATTTCTACAGTAACTGACCCAGTTTAACATCAATGCAAGTAGATTCTTATGGGACATGATATGTGTTTTGGAGTTCGTTTTAATTCAACACTGGTACATTACTATTTCTTAAGTTTATGCACATTACAGTATATATATTTCATTCCCAAGTTCACAAATTTATAAGCATTTATTTCACTTTCAATCACTTCCTGCTTCAGAAAACATGTATTCCTCCATGTTTCTTGACTGGTCTTTTCATGAGACTTCTTTCCAAACACATTATTTTTGATTTTCATAATCATTTTGAAGCAAAACTCACACATTCTTCATGAAAAGCCATAACCCTAATATTACAATTAGACGTATAACTAGTTGTTATGAATGATTCTATATCAAAATATGATTTCTTATATATTTTCAGTTATCAATTCAATCCATTATTTAAAGTGGAAGCAGTTATATTATTTATTAACTGTATGGTCTATTAATGCATTATCTCTCTATTCATAGACAAGGGGTACACCTATTTTACCTTAGATACTAATTTATACATCTTCAAAATATTCCTAAAAGAAATGGTGGAAGAAATACTCATGTCACCAGATCTACATATACATTTTATCACAGTAATATTCTAGACAAAAAAAAAGTCACCCTTAAGATTGTACCAAAGCCTAAATGGAAAGTGAGCATGGATTACATAAACTTCCATGTCCAGGTTGCCTAATGCTCTCAAATATCAATCCTATTGGTGACTACATATTTGTTTCTTCCTAAGATTATATATTCAACCTCATGCCTGTTGAAAATGTCTAATCCTATCACTCATTTTATACTTTACCTGATTTAGTAATGTCTCTATTTATATCTGCTATCCTACATATTTCCCCGGTTCATCATTGTGACTTACACTTCATGTGTGCTGAAATTTACATTCACTCTCTAACCGAAACCCTATTGCTTAAGAAGTTTTGGTCTAAATCCTATACTCACTCTTCTTTCTAAACCTACCGACCATCTTCCTAATTCTACCTACTATCCCATTTTGAGTGGATGTTCTCTTTGACATTCAATCATCAAAGGTACAAGGTCCTATGCCATTGTACATCGATTTATCTGAGACATTTGTGCAGAACATAATTCAAAGCTAAGCATACCAATTAAGGGTGCAATGCCCTTCTGGGCTTCATATCTTCCCTGGATTTCTGTTTTTATACTTATATTTCACCTATATATTCTTGTAAATATTATAGTTTCCCAATACCATTATTCATGGTGCAGAAAGATTCCTAACCCAAATTGAACATGTTATTAACCCTAACCATACACTGTTCCGTCAATCTAACTTTACAGAAGAGCAGCGACAGAGTTGGTCTTACAATACATGAATGTAGGCGATCTTCCACCTGTTGAGAACGTCAAAGGTCCATGCAGAAAGGATGCCTTGAGAAGATGTGGGCAGCTATGAAAACTTGAGAGAGAAAAGTCATCTTCTATGGCAAACAACCTGGTCAGCATGAAGGGATGTGTATGCATCAGCCTCTCTCTTCTTAATGTAGAGAAGATGGTCCAAACCAGTCCTAGGTGGAGAGCTGTTCCCGGGTGCCCATGGTTTATATACCATTCTAACTTGTGAAAATGTCATAGGAAGTAGGGGCAGCCTCCATATAATGGGACACTTGAAAGCAACTGTTAGGACAAAGTGGTTGCCAAGGAAGTGACCTCATTCAGTTCCTGAAGCATTGACCTACCTCACTTCCTTGGTGATGGAACTCTCTGAACTTGGGATCCAGGATGCCAGGCACCCGGAGCCAGTCAAGTCTCAGGCCCAGGGGTTTAACTTGTTTGGATTTACAAAGGAGAGTGTTAGTCTTTCTTGGTACCTTAAGATATGAGGATGGCCAAATACCAGGAGAGCTCTGAATAGGGGCCTTTCCTGAGAAAGCAGGTAGTGGTTGGCCACTGGCTCCTGAAAACTTCACAGAGTTGGGAAAGAAGAGCAGATCTGAGACAAGACAGGCCATTTCGGGGGAACATACTGTGGCCCACCAGTCAGAGGAAACTCTGGATAGTCACAGAGTTTAATGGGGGAAGGATGTGACTTCGTGGGTGTGGGTGTGATTTTGTGGTTTTGTCTCATGATCTGAGAATAGGTAGGAAAGGCGTTTTTTTCTTTGATTTGTAGTGGACTGCTTCTAGTAAGACGTTTGACAAGGCGAGTGTTTCTATGTCTGTGTATGCTACTGTGTCCGTGGTTGTAGACATTAGAAAAGAGAATGCAACAATTGATGTGTCCTGTATAGTAGAAAGCTTCCCAGCATTCATCCTGCCCAATTTATGAATGGACTGCCGCTTGCCTTATAAATGGGCAACACCTGCTAACTTCCTAAGTTCCTGTTTTCTTCCTGAATTCTCGCCTCTCTCCAGAATAGACTCATGGTTTTTGTCCAAAATATGTACCACCTCCAAGCTCTGTGACATGTCCATGTCCTGGATAGCTGGAGGGAATGGCGAGCATCTCAGAAAACTCAGATATCAGTGTGACCAGGAAAGTCTCAGTGGAGAAACCATGCTTTGGACTTTTTCTTACCTATTGTTCTGTTGTCCTGAATGTCAGGAAGGTCTTTGCCTCAGGCCACCCCTTTGTGAACCCTGAAGAAAACAGTTTTCAAATGGAAATGAATGGGCATCACCTGTGGCTCTTTGCCTAATTGCTTTGGAAAAGGATGTGTCTGAATCAGCCTCTTGGCCCTGTGTGAGGCTGTGGCTTAGATTCTCAGCACCTGATTAATCCAAAGACAGATCCCATGTGTGCATCCAAAACCAAAATTGCCAAAAGAGCAGTTATTGTGAATGAAGTCTCTTGACTTCATTTCTAAGGTTCCTGAGGCCCATCAAGTGAGAATAGGCATCCTTTGGGTAAAATGAGTTCTTCAAAGCCCTGTGGAGGCTAGCCCAGAGGTTTTTGGTTTGTCTCATGACTCCCAATCATATAAAGAATCTATACCTGACATTCAGTAGGCCTCAAATTGGAGATGCAGAGCAGTATTAACAGCAGGCCTATTTGATCACTCCTGGTTCACAAGAAGGGTTTCCAGGCCACCCGGACTTTAGGCAAATGAGCGGCAAGGGAGCTTATTTTTCACACCGTCTTGGGCTGCACCCCTCATGGAAAACTCCATCCAGAAGTTATGATGAGTGTCTATATGTAAGAAGATGAGGGCCCTGTGGGTGTGTTTTGGTTTTCATTGTGGTCATTTTTATGGCGGTTGGAAGAGATGACTGGGCCTACCTGGGCTTGAACTCTGGTGTGATTCCTCTTAGAGACTGAGTTCTGGAACTGACCTCAGAGAAGTACTGCCATGAAATGTGTTGGGATTTTAGAAGGCCACGCATCAGAATCGCCCTTGGAAACTGAGATAGAGGTCCAGGGAGGCTTTCCACAGGGCACTGGGAATCTCAGTCAGGATATCACATGATTTTATTCTTAAAGACTTGGCAGCCAAAGTTGAGAGTCTAAACACACATGGACCTCACATTGTAGACCTCAGTGATCCTGGCTTCATGTGAACTTTTGGCCACTCTTTAGGAAGCTTGCCTGTGAGTGTTCTCCAGAGATTTCATTGAAATGAGCTTCCTCACCATATAATGTTTCCTGCATGAATTGAAACCCACAGTAACTCCAACTTCATCCTTCAAAAATGGCTAAATAAATACCATCAAATTTCTGAAATTCCCAGACCAGGTGGCACTGGAGAACCTTTGGATATCCTGTTGCTGATCATGAGTGAAAGAATTCCCCACACAAAGACACTTCGCTAGGAGAATTCCAATTTTATTGCAAAAAGCTGTGTGCTTACATAGAACTAAAGGGGTGATGGTAGGGCTTAGATAAATGGCAGGGCACCAATTTATTGGCAAGTTCTTTCAGAGATCAGCTCCGGAGCCAAGGAATTAGTTCTCATTGGGGCTAAGGTTCCCCGCCAGAGAGATTTGAAATTGGCGCCGACGGGAGAGTTCACACGGGCGGGAACTTTTTGCATCACTGCAGAAAAGAGGAAGGTAGGAAGAAAAAGTCCTTAGGCACCATGTTGGGGTTTTTACTCTGGGGAATGGCTGCCGTTTATACTTTTCCCAACATTCCTCCCTTTTTGTTTTCTTAGGAAGTGTGGCGTCGTTGGTCAGATCCGGCTGCTTCTTGCTGTTTGGGGGCGCTGTGGGGCCTAGAATGGGAAGTGGAGGAATTCTCGGGGGGCAGGTCTGGGGATATCATGGCAGCCAGAAAGAAAACCCAGTGGCTACAGACAGCTACTTCCATAGGGGTGAAGTCTATGAAAGTTCCCTGAAGCCTCAAGTTGTCAATGGCATTGAACCAGTCCTGGATGGAGGAGTTTGTTGGTATCAGTCACTGGTCCTGTTTCAGAGACTCTGGGAAATACTGGAAGCGTTGCCTGGACATGGCATCACCAGCACCTGAAGAAGATCAGAGCGAATAAAAACAGAATTAAGATAAAAATTAAAGCAAAGGTCAATTTTTGGCAGAAGTACCATGTTGGGGGACTGACAGAGAAGAGGCCAAGGGCCATGAGGAAACTTAGAAGGACATAAAGACTCATTAATCCAGGATGGCAGATTAAAAGGTTCTCCGAGCTCGTTGTCTCTCGCCGTCTGATGTCCGTTGCATTCCATCGTGCCTGGTAGTGAGCTTCAGGACTGAGTGAACTGTTCTCTTGGAGATGTTGGGGGTTCATCAGTCATCAGAGGCTGCTAGTGCCTAAGCAAAAGCTGGTTGAATGTTTGATTAGAAATTTTTTTTCAGTTGGGTTTGAAGGCACTTCATTATGCAGGGCAAGAGAGCACAAAAAAGGAGCATCCCAATAAGGGGCCCCAAGATTGGTAGTAAGTACATGGCAAGAAAGGATTGGAAGCAATTGGGTTGATAATTCCTGCAATTTAACAACATTTTTTTCTATTAGGCCAGATTCATTAACATAATGACAACATTCCTCTCTGAGGAACAGGCATGTTCCCCCTTTTTCTGCAATGAGAAGATCAATTGCCCTTCGGTTCTGTAAAGCCAGTTGTGCCAATGAAGTAACCGTCACTGCAAGGAGCCCAGAAACTGAGCAGTGTTATCAAGTGCTTCCTGCAGTTTTTGTTGCAGGTCATTGGATGCCTATAGAGCATTACCTATAGCTTCACCAGAGAGTTCGAGACTCGCCGCTGAGGTTGTTAATGTGAGGCCTACCAGAACCGGCAGAAAGACTGCCCTAAGGGTGCAGGAAGGTAGGGCCACCTGTCGGAATTTGATGGGAGTATACAAAGACAGCTGAGGAACTACCGTAACCAAGAAACAGATGCCAGAGACATTGATCGTTGAGGTACTTAAAGATCCGTTACACCAGAGAAAATGTCCAGGTTTCATAAATCAGGGCTCGATGGGGTGCTAAAGCTCAAGGAACAAATGGGTAAAGAATTCATTATTGTCAGGTGGAAACAGATGAAAGGAAATAAAGTATTGGTGGAACAATTTCCCATAGTGGGATACGTGTCACATGTAGGGGTTTTCCTTTCTTAGAGAAATTGTAGGTTTTTGCTGAAATATTTCCTGCCGCTAATGGGACCGCTGCTAGAAGTGGACGACTAAGTGAAGCACAGAGAAAGAACTGAGAAGTAGGCACAGAAAGAGGGGTGGAGTTTAATAATCAAAGAGTTTGGTGTAGCAAATTGAGCCATGTGGGAGGGGGACCTGAGGGGGTTGAAGGCTCTGAATCCTCTTTAAATGAGCTATGGATAAGATCTCGAAGTTTTGATTCTGACTCCTTAATGTGTTCGACTACCTGGATGGTTGCCTTAGGTGGCGTAATCAGGGTGCGGCCAACAGTCATCCACATTGTGGGTCTGGCTGAGGTTGTCCGAGCATAGACAGCAAACTCAACATAGTCCCAACGTTTGGCCTTGGGGTCAGGTATATCTAAAGTAT
The DNA here is from genome assembly GCF_048772815.1 of Callospermophilus lateralis. Taxonomy (NCBI): domain Eukaryota; kingdom Metazoa; phylum Chordata; class Mammalia; order Rodentia; family Sciuridae; genus Callospermophilus; species Callospermophilus lateralis. Next base: position 540,946 of record NW_027511753.1, on the reverse strand, counting down.
ACCATCCATTGTTATTGGATGAAGAGCCTTTATGCCACTTTAGGTAACTAGAAGTCCACCCTTCATGGTAACCAAGTGAGTGGTAAGAATAGCTACCACGTTCATGATGGAACCTGCATGACTTATAGGGGCACCCATTATATATCTCAGGCCACCAATGACAATAGTCTTTGGTTTGATAAAAAAGGATGCAAATGAAAGGCCAGTTCCAGCTACCAGGGACTAAGGTCCTTGAAGGTGACAATTTTAGGGAAATAGATGTGCAGTTGTGGATGAAGCAAGCAGTTGCATCCACTGCGTGGACATTCTGCATGCCATGTTCTGAGTATCATTCCCGAAGAGTGAAAAAATACATTGTAGCAGAGGAGGGTAGATACCAGTCCTGACAGAGCACAGAAAATAAGCAGAGCACAAAAAACAAGCAGTTAGAGAAGACTAGGGTGTTGGGAGAGCTCATTGTGCCTTCTTTAAGAGGAATTGTTCTGCGGGAAACACCGTGTTAGCCGCAACTTAAATGGGTGAGATGGGAGTGGAGAGCAGGAGTAAAGGGGAGGTTCAGGAGGTGATTCTTGGAGTTCCTCTGGGGTGGTCCTGTCGTCATCAGGTGGGCCTCTTGGTGATATGGCTTCAACCTAGATATGTGAATCCAAGGGGTGAGACAGTTGTCTGATAAGGAGAGTTAGGTGGAGTTGGGGGTACAGAGAATGACAGGATAGGGGCCTTCCCATTTTGGGGCAAGAGGCCCATTCTCCTCTGGGGTATTATAATAGACTAGACTCCCAGCTGTTAAGGGAGGAGTGTTTGGAGTGGGGACTGGGTCCAGAAGAAGCCAGTCCTGATATTTCCAGAGTTCCGAGCGAAGATAAAACAAGAGAGGCAAAGACAAATCTCGGGTGAGAGGTCCTTGTGAAATGACCAACCCAGGGGGGATAAGAGGTCTTGAATACCTTTTCTCAAAGGGAGACAGTAAAGATGGTTTCTTAGGTAGAGCTCTGATTCGAAACAAATCCAAGGGAAGGAGTTTGACCCAGTCTAAGTTTAATTCCATTGTCAATTTGGTAAGGACTTCCTTTAGAGTACGATTTACCCTTTCCACTTTCCCTGAAGCCTGAAGGTGATATGGACAGTGAAAATGTCACTTGAAGGAGAGGGCTTGAGAGACCTTTTGTGTGATCCTAGAAATAAACTCAGGGCCATTGTCAGATTGTAGGAAAGTGGGCATTCCAAACCTGGGGATGATGACTGTCAGAAAGATTGAAGCTACAGTAGAAGCCTTTTATTGGAAATGGGAAATGCCTGAACCCAACCAGAGAAAGTGTCCACAAAGACAAGGAGGTATTTAGTGTGCCATACTTTGGGCATGTTGGTGAAGTGTACCTGCCAGTCAGCAGTGGGAATGTGTCCCCGGGCTTGGTGGGAAGGGAAAGGTTTGGGCCTTAAAAAAGTATGAGGGTTGGTCCGCTGACAGATCTGACAATTAGAGGCTATATTCTGTAGCATGGCTTTGTCAGAGGGGGTGAGGGAGAAGAAGCTCTGTAAAAAGAGGGTCAAAGACTGAGAATCGGAATGGAATAGAGTATAAAGGAACTTGAAAAGATCCTTGTTCTTACTGGAAGAAGTAGTGGCTTCAAATGAGATGTCTAAAGTGGCCATTATATGTGCCCCAATGGGGGCAATAACTGGAAGTGGTGGCAGCCATTCGTGCCGCCTGGTCAGCTTTGGCATTGCTCTCAGTGATAAGAGAGCCGTCCTTCTGATGGGACCTACAATGGACAACTCCCAACTGGGTGGGAAAGTGGGAGGCCTCTATCAGATTGGTTATAAGAGCCGAATTAGTGATCACATTACCTTTGGTGGTAAGTAGTCCTCGCTCCTTTCATATTGCAGCATGGGAAAATAAGATATGGAAGACATATTTTGAGTCAGTATAAAGGGTGAGGGATTTGCCTTGTGCTAGAAGGCAGGCACGAGTGGCTGCTATGAGTTCAGTCTGCTGGTTGGTAGTTCCTGAAGGTAGAGCTTTGGCCTCTATAATCTCAGTGGCTGAAACTACAGTGTATCCAGAGTAATGAGTGCCATTCTGCCTAAAGAAACTGCCGTCAGTGAACCAGATAAGGTCAGGCTTGGTGAGTGGTCCCTCAGAAATTGAAGAATGACAGGGAAGGAAATCATCTAAGGTTTCCAAGCAATCATGAATTGTTTTGTTAGACGTGGGAGTCATTGGGAGCAGTGAGGCAGGGTTCAGTGCAGAGCAGGGGAGGAAAGTAATATTAGGGTTTTCCAGAAATGAAGTGGGGAGCGACAGAACTCTGGATGGAGGAAGGGTTTGAAGGCCCTTATAAGCTAAAAGATCCTTCAAGTGATGTGGGGAGTGAATAGTTCAAGGGGCCCCAAAAGTCAGCTTAGAGGCTTCTTTGTGTAAAATTTGTTCAGCAGCCAGAGCTTTTAAGCAAGGGGCCTACCCACAGATTGTATGGTCTACTTTATTGGACATATATGCCAGAGGTGCAAATGTAGGCCCATAGTTTTGACCTAAGACCCCAAATGCTTGCTCCCCTTTTTCATGGACATATAGATGAAATGGTCTTGAAATATCAGGAAGGTGCAAGGCAGGTGCCTTTAAGAAGAGTTGCTGAAGCCTGCAGAAGTGGTAGTTAGGGGAGGAGGCAAGAGAATCATTAGGGGGTCCCTTTGCTAGGTCATACAGGCTTTTGGCTAGAAGAGAATAATTTGGGATCCAGGCCCTAAAATAAATGCTAGTCCTAGGAATGATAGTATTTCGGCTTTCGTATGGGGCACTGGAAGATCAGAAAGGAGTTGCCTCCTATCCAGTGTTATTTCCTTTTTCCTAGGTGTAAAAACAAGATAGATGAGAAAAAACTGGAAAACATGGGCCTTGTGGGGAGACACCCTATATCCCTTGTATGCTAGGAAATTAAGAAGCTGAGCAGTGTGGGATTGAGAGTGTTCCCAAGAGGGACTACATAGAAGAAGGTCATCGACATACTGAAGGAGAGTAGAGTCAGGACAGGTCGGGTGAAAGGATGTGAGGTCCTGGGCAAGAACTTGGCCAAAGAGATGGGGCCTATCCCTGAATCCCTGTGGGAGGACAGTCCAGGTAAGCTGACGAGAATGGCGGGTGTGAGGGTCAGTCCACGTGAAAGCAAAGATATCCTGAGATTCTGATGACAAGGGAATAGAAAAGAATGCATCTTTGAAATCTAGGATCAAGAAGTTGGTAGTAGTGGCATGGATCTGAGAGAGGCAGGGGTAAGGGTTGGGCACTAGCGGGTGGATGGGGACCACAGAGGAGTTGACAAGGTGAAGGTCTTGAACCAGCCTGTAGGACCCGTTTGGTTTCTTAACTGCCAGAATGGGGGGTGTTGAAAGGAGATTGTGTAGGCCTAAGATACCCCTTTCATAATAAATCCTGGATGATGGGTTCTAATCCGAGGAAGGCTGTGGTTGTGAGTAGATATTGTGGTTGACTAATATATCTTGAAGGGTCGTGTAAGACAATATGAATAGGACTTCATTTAGCCATAGAGGGTGTAGTTGTGTCCCAAACCTCAGGGTTAACTGGTTTAGATAGTCGTGGAAGACTGCATGAAGGAGGTGTATTTGCCCCTAGGAACATCATGAGGATGAGAGGTAGAATAATGTGGGGTGATATGTGAATGGTGACTTTTAATAGTGAGAGTATGTCATTAAGACATGACGGCCATCTGGGGTTTCTGGGTCGAGTTTTGTGTACTGTTGAAGGGCCTTGGTTAGTCTATCCTGGAAATCTGAAGGTGTTTCCTCCTTCCTTTGAATGACCTCCTGCACCTTTTGAAAGTTAACAGCCTTGCGGGTGGCCTTTTTCAGCCCCGCCAAGAGACAGGATGTAAAAAGGTCACGAAACTGTAAGCCTTCACGGGTCTTGTAATCCCATAGGCGATCCTGCTCTGGGACAGCATGAGGGCCTGTGGGGTGGGTAGGATTGGTCCTATGATTTTCATCAGCATGGGCTTGGGCTAGCTCCCAGACTCATTGCCTTTCCTTGGGGAGAAGTGTATTGGCCAAGAGCATGTAGATGTCATGATGAGTGAGGCTACATACTTGCAGGACCCATTGAAACTCCCGAATGTAAGTGGTGGGGTAAGTGGTGAAAGAGCCTAACTTCCTCTCTAGCTGAGTAATGTCCGACATGGAAAACGGAACGTGGACTCTGATGACACCCTCGGGACCAGCTACCTCACGAAGGGGTGCAATTGTCTTAGGGATGGAAAGGAGTCCCTTAGACCTGGTAACAGGAGGACTGAAAGAGGAAGGCGGTGAACAGGAAGGAGAGGGAGAGGAAAGGAGTGTCTCTGTGGAGGAGGAGGAGGTGGAGCAGGCAGAAGAGGGCGGAGGAAAGAGGGATGAAACGGAAGGCGGAGGATCCATGGAATTAGGCAGAGGAAGAGGAAGGTATAGCGGGAGAGACGGGGCAGATGGGGCTGGGGGATAAGGTGGGGGTTCATCTGCTTGGTCGAATGAGGAAGAATCTGTGAAGTCAGGAATAGAAGTAGGGGAAGAGAGGGGTTTTCAAGCAAAGAGGACCTGAGAGGGAGGGCAAAAGGAGCAGAGAGCAGGGTGCTGTGTGTGAAGGCTAAAATCTTAAATGCAGGGAATCTCCCTCCACTTTTTCAGATGCTGGCAGTAGTTAAAAAGGTCCCGGAAGAGGTTTGGATCTAAGGAGCCTTCTGGTGGCCAATGATTGCCATTATCCAGTGGATATGTAGGCCAATCATGGGTACAGATTTTGATTAAAAGTTTGGGCTTGATGTCTGGTGTGAGGGAGAGTGTGGCCAGATTTTTTATTAAACATTTGAGAGGTGAGTCTTCAGGTGCAGACTAAGAGGTGCCCATAGTCACAGGGAGAGATGGGAGAGAGAGAGAGAGAGAGAGAGAGAGAGAGAGAGAGAGAGAGAGAGAGAGAGAGAGAGAATAGGAGTAAGCAAGAAAGACAAAGAGAAAACCCGGGCTGGAACGGCTTCCAGGAAGCTCAGGGCAAACGGGGGTCAGGTGGGCGTCCCCAAAATGACAAGCCATCACGAGGAAATACAGAGGGCACTACCTGGTCATCACCAGTGAAGTGCGATCTGTGAAACCAAAAGGAATTGGAGCCAAGGGCAACCTGACGTCAGGAAAGTTTTCAACTGCAGCAGAAGAAGTCAGTAATGAAAACAAAACTCTGGCTCTGACAGAATGCAATTCCAGGCCGGGAGTTCAGTTTTTGCAGAGCAGAGAGGCAGCTTCAGCCAGACACAGCAACCCCACAGGATACAGCAACTCTAGCCGGCAGCAGCAGCGGCAGTGGAGCAGGAAAATCCATAAAGCCTCTCCTGTAAACTCAGAAGCCTCATGCCCCAAAAAGAAACGAAACACCAGAGGGTCCACTGCAACTAGTAAAGGTCTTAGTGGGAGGAATTCCCTCTCCCCTACCAGGCATCTGGAGTGTGCCTGACGATCACTGTCACAAAACCAGTGGCAGCCTGAAGGGAGTTGGTGAGCCGGGGTCAGGGGAGGATTACTTACATCAGATCAGTGGTGAGTGCAGAAAGCTGGCGTCTGAAAAGAGAGGACTAGGGCAGAGTGTCTCGGCGGAGTGGGGGACGGGGCTCTTGTTGGAAAGAGCTCACCTGTATCCTCTCACGGGGCACCAGAATGAAAGAACTCCCCATGCAAAGACACTTCACCAGAAAATTCCAATTTTATTGCAAAAAGCTGTGTGCTTATATATAACTAAGGGGGAGATGGAAGGGCTTAGATAAATGGCAGGCAACCCATTTATTGGCAAGTTCTTTCAGATATCACCTCCGGAGCCCAGGAATTTGTTCTCATTGGGGCTAAGGTTCTCCGCCAGCGAGATTTGAAATTGGAGGAGGCGGGAGAGTTCACACGGGCGGGAACTTTTCACGCCACTGCAGGAAAGAAGAAGGTAGGAAGAAAAAGTCCATAGGCGCCATGTTGGGAATTCTCTCTGGGTTATGGCTGCCGTGTATACTTTTCCCAACAATGAATATACCAGACAGTGCCTTGATTGACTGGTTTTCATAAAAATGGTTTTTAACAGAGATGCCAGAAAGTTGCATCCTGCTGAGTAGTGGGCCTAGAGCAATGGTGGGCAGGTGTGTGATAAAACATCTGTGGGGTGGCCATGTGGATCTGCCATTGGCTTCCAAATGGCTTGTGACTGACATGGTGAAGCCAGCAGACCCTTATATGTAAAGGCATCTTGATATATGGAGAAGTTTCAGGACATTGTTCAGAATCAGGTTGCTATAGTCAAGGAGGCAAGCTATGTGGGATAGAAGTCTTGTTCTTTTATTCTCCTGCAGACCCTGACCCACCACACCTTACAGAACTCCCTCCCGCACTGTGTCCCAGTTGAAAACCTTGCATATCATGAAGCAAATACAAAACTCCCAGTGCAACAGCAAGAAACACCATGAAAATGGAGGATGACCATATGGTTTCACAGTCCACATGGTAGACATTTAGCCCCCAGTGGCCACAGTTTACCTAAAAAGAGAGAATTCAGCACTGCTGACTCATGTTCATTGAAAAAGAAGAAACCATGTCCTCCAGGTCTCATAGATTCAGTCAGAGCTTTGATGGTCTCACTAGAAAGGAAGCTAAAGCTCCTGACAACAACATATGTTTCAAGTGCCCAACCTCACAGGCAGATTCTCAAGAATTCTCTAGGCCAGTAGACCTCCATGTTTGTGGAGTGTTTACCCTGTCCTTTACTTTTGGAAACTCCTCTACCACTTCCAAGGTTTTGAACTCCTGAGCATATTCCATTCCAGATATGTATTCATAGATTTTCTAACTCTTCTCTTCTAATTGTGTCTTACTTAGGGCAAAGGTATTCTCAAGGCATTGTTCTGGATGAGAGTGGGAAGATTTTTGTGTAGCACATATTTACATACACATTGGATTCATTTTCAAATTTTCCATTCGAAATACTGAACCCCTGATACTAATCCATACCGTACTAGACTCTGACTACAAATCCTAATATGATGGAGAAAAATAACCCAAATAGAATAGAAATACAAGCAGTTCACAGGAGGCACGGTGTATATTTGGTTTTGCCTTTTGCATGATATAGGTTAGGAGTTATAAATCTTGTCAATTTTTTGTTGAAATAGTTCTCCATGTGTTTGGAAAGTTAACAAATATGTGAATTTCTGTTTCCCTTTCTCTGTAGGCTATTCAGCACATGTATTTTCATATGCACATATAGAATCTTACCTGGTATCACACGTACATTCCTGTGAGGTGGCTAACTTGGCAGATACAAAGTGTGAGAAGAGATCACTCCTCCTAAACGCTTTTGGAACTGAAAATTCGAACTGTGAGTGAGCTTCCTAGTTGAACAACATTATACATAAATCCATGTTCAGTAAAATTAATATTTTTGGATCTGTAGATGATATATATTTCACGATGAATTTTGATTGGCATATATATTGCTACTTTTTAATGTCTTTGTTTGTGTTTTGTATATATATATATATATATATATATATATATATATATATATATATACTCTCCAGATTTTTTAAAATATGAAATATATGCATCTTATTATTCACTCCCTACATTTATTCATGTTCATGTATGTGGATTTATAGTAAACTTTTCACAAGATTATTCTCAGAAGTATTCATTCACCTGAAATACATATTTTTTTTCCTAGTTCTGAAAACTAACTTCAGTGACTGTTGCATACAAATCCTAATATTTCTCCAGTAACTGATCCAGTTTAACATTAATGCAAGTAGATTCCTATGGGACATGATGTATATTTTGATGTTAGTTTTTATTCAACACTGGTTCATTACTATTTCTTCAATTTATGCACATCATAGTATATATATTTCATCCAGAAGTTAGTAAATTTGTACGCATTTGTTTCGCTTTCAATCACTTCCTGCTTCAGAACACATGTATTCCTCCATGTTTCTTGACTGGTCTTTTCATGAGACTTCTTCCCAAACACATTATTTTTGATTTCCTTAATCACTTTTGAAGCAAAACTCACACACTCTTCATGATAAACCATAACCCTAATATTACTATTAGATGTATAACTCGTTGGAATGAATGTATGTATATCAATATAAGATTTCCTGTATTTTTTCAGATATCAATTCGATCCATTATTTAAAGTTGGAACTAGTTATATTATTTATTCACAGTATGGTCTACTCATGAATTATCTCTATATTCATAGACACAGAGTACACCTATTTGTACACCCAATACTAATTTTATGTCTTCAAAATATTGCTGCAAGAAATGGTGGAAGAAATACTCATGTCTCCTGATCTATATATTCATTTTATCAAAGTAATATTTTGGACACAAAAAGCAAAGGTCATACTTATGATTGTACCAATGTAAAAGTCATTCTAGCATTGGAGGAGGAGACAACCAAGAGACTGTCTCATGCAACAGCAAAGGGTTTATTCGGGGTCCAGAATCCTGGGGCTCAGACCTAATTTGAATAGAGCCTAGAGCCCTTAGAACATCTTAAGCAGAGCTTACATACTTAACTTGGAGAGGGAAGGGAAGGAAGTTTATTGGTGGTTCAGGGCGAATGGACGGTTTGTGTGCAACTGAGTGAGGGATTACATTCTGCAGTTTGGCATTTGGGGACAGCACATTCTGGGAACAAGATTACCAAACAATTCTCAAGATTTCAATAGTGTTTTGTTAAGAATACAGAAAAACAGGAAGTGACAAATACCTATTTTATTAATCTTTCATTCCCCACTTCTTCTTCTGGTTACGTTTAATCATAAAAGTGATCATTGAGGGGTGTCACATTTTATGTCTGCTAGTGGGGTATATTGTTGTCTGATTACCAAAATTTAACTTGTCCAATTTGAGCTTGAAGAAATAAAACTACACGGTGGAGCAAACAGGGTCTAGAGTTAGCAATAATATGATGATTATTAATGGACCGGCCAAAGCTGATAAAAGCGTAGTTTACCAGGGGGACTGTGTGAACGAAGACTGTAACCACCCTTTTGGGGCCTCTCTCTCTCATTGATGCGCTTTAAGGTGTCTTCTCAATTTACTCATAGATAATTTTACAACCAGTATGATCGGAATAAAAACAACATTCTTCCCTCAATACAGCACAATGGCCCCCTTTTCTCATGAAGAGGAGGTCCAACCCTCGCCTTTTCTGTAAAACAACTTCAGAGAGAGATTTTAAAGATTCCTGTAAGGCTGTGATGGAGGTTTAATATCTTAAAGCTTTGTTCTACTGCTGCTTCTAATTGGGTCATTTGTTGTGTTCCATGGACTACGGCAGTGGTTCCTGTGCCCAGCCCTGCAGCAACTTCTATTCCTAATAGGATGGCTAAAGTGAGGAATACAGATTCCCGGCAGAACCGGGTTGTATGCCCCCTGCTTTTTGATCTTAATGAACCTGCATCATGATAGAGCACTCTGGGAAACATCTGCACCATTACATAATTAATTGCACCAGTTGACAATTTTATGAAAACATAAACAATGTTTAAGTATATAGAATAATACTCTTGTTGGTATGGACAGGGCAAGGCACCTAAGATAGCACCGAAAACAGAGAAACAGTCATATTTGGTTGCAACCGGATATAGAGGGCATTGCTTCTGTTGTAATCAATTAATCCCTTGAACCCCAAGTTTAGGTAGTTTTAGAATTTTGTCCCCAATATGTAATGGAAGGGGCTCAGAAGTTCACAGTCTGCAGAAGTCCACAAAAAGCAGTTTTTGTTTCTTTTTTTTTTTCCTCTGTTCTGGGCAAGTTAACTTTTTAAGGACACCTAGGAGAGGGAGAGCTTTTTTCTTCTCTTTTTTGTTTTCTCCCTGCCAGCTGTTACCATGGGGTCTAGTTGGTAACTTCTTTATCTTACAAATGTAGCCATCCCTGTGAAGCCCCAGCTCAAGGCCAGAGGCCTTGTTCACATATTTTGTGAAAAATTAGTAAGGGGCTGTCTAGCTTAGGAGTGCTGATTTTTCCAGCCAGTTGCCAAGTAGAACAGGCAACATGAAAAGAGGAAGTTTGTCTACATTGAACTCTTTTATAGGGACTCTTGCTGAAAGTCCTAAAGTCAGCCTTGGTGAAGAATTTTGGAGAAGGTCAGTTAAGACTTTTTTGTGGGCCTTTTACAGAGGGGAAAGATGGGGAAGGCGGGGGGGAGAGCAGCTACATGGATCTGTGTATGAGAAAGGAGAGATGTAAAAGAATAATGAGAAAGGGGTTTGGGATTTTCCTAGCAACAAAATCGTGAGCAGTAGAACAGGTAGAGCAGAGGGGAAGACGGGAGTGAGTATCCCAAAAAGTCTCTGAGGGACTTTAAATTCTTAGTAACCTGTTTTCAGTGATGACAAAGCTACTTTAAAAGCCATTTTTATTACATCTTGGATAGGGTTCTGAGGGCTCTCCTCAGCTGGTTTGAGCTTTGGTATAGCTGGTAAGAGGACCTGGTGGGACCCGGTGCGGGCACTGACAGAAGAAGAGAGGAGTGAGTTGGTGGAGGGGTGCCTCACTACCTGCTACCTCAGCAAGGGGGCAATTGTCTGAGAACCGAGGTTTGGGTTTTGATCTAGAAATTAGAGGGGAGAAATCAGGTTGCTGAGGTGGGAGTGACAGCAGAGATTCTGGAGCAGAAGGCAGAGGGTGAGGATCTATTGGAGAAGCATAGTTCAGGATGTGAGAGAAGGAGGGAATTGGCCTGCCCATAGGGGAATCTCCTTTCACCCTTTTGAGCACTTGCAGAAGTTAAAAAGGTCACACAGAATTTGAGGATCTAGAGACCCATCTGGGGGTCATCAGTTTTGATTGTCTAATTGGTAATATGGTCAATGCTGTGTACTGAATTTGATGAGGAGTTTGGATTCCACCAGGCAGCCCCTGTATGCTCACATCCCCATGACTTACAGAAGAAGTCGGCTTTTGCCCCACACAGTCATGGCTGTTTGTGGTTTTGATAGTCCGCCGGGAAAACATAGTAATCTAGGCTAGCCAACCTGCATCTGGCTCGTGTGTCCCTACATCCATAATGTTTGTTTCCATTATCTATGGTACAGAAGGCATTTAACGGAATTTTAGTGGGATCCTCTTCTTCAGGGATATCCCAATAGGAACGACCTATAACCAGCTGACAAATATCTGGGTGGAGAGATGGCCACCAAGTCCCTAAGGGGGCTGTATGCGAGATAGATCATACTTCTTGTCTAGTAGGATTTGTGATTATCCATCGCTGCTGTACGGGCTGATGAGCATTAGGACTACTTGTGGCCAAGGGGAGAATCTATAGCCTTATCCACCTGGTGAATACACCATTTGAAAGGGTTACCACTCTTTTCCAGTATCCAGCCAGAGTCTGGAGAGGGCGCAGGCTTGAGATGAGAGGCATGGATCCAGCAAGTGATTCCGTCTACATATACCACTGTAGGTGTTATAAGTAGCACCTGGTATGGTCCTTTTCAGCCGGGTTCCAGGGATGACACCTGATGTCGTCTTATGTAGACGAAGTCTCTTACTTGATATCCATGTGGAGTCCCCTCGTCCCCAGGGTGGTAGGCAGTGGCCAGCTGTTTCCACAGGTATCGCTGAGTTCTTTCAAGAGCTTTTAGTCTGTCAAGCAAGTATTTCTTGCATGAAACAGTGCATAAGGCAGGAACATACTCTAATCTTTTATGCCGGTCTCTAAGCTTAATTTCGTTTAGGTCTCTTTAATGGTTCTATTTATTTTTTTTTCCTGTCCTGAGCTCTGGGGTCTATATGCACAATGTAACTTCCAATTAATCCCCAGGGTCCTGGCTAAGCTCTGACTCACCTGGGCCATGAACACCGTTCAATTAACAGACCCTATTACCTTAGGCAGGCCGTGTCTTAGAAAAATATCTTTCAGGATGTACTTGACCACCGTTTCAGCCGCTGTTTTTTTTTTTTTTTCTTTTTTTTTGTGAGAAAGGATTCAATCCATCCTGAAATTGTATTTACAAAGACTAAGAGATATTTAAGTCCATACCTTGCTGGCTTAATTTCAGTGAAGTCCACTTTCCAGAATTGTCCTGGTCTGGTTCCTCGTAGGTGCTTTCCTGCAGGAAGCTTGGAAGTGTAAGCATTAACCAATTGACAGAACCGACAGGGTTTTGTGAGTTATTTCCTTTCACTGTGAGTGAGTTAGTCGAAATCTCTGTTCCTGATCCTTCAGGAATGCCTGCAGTTTCTTTGAACCAAGGTGAGTAAGTTGATGTACATTTTTAATGTAGTGTAGGGCTTTCTGAAATTGCAGGCTGGGCTCAGTGAAGTTGAGGAGTTCAGTGTCAGTGTTTTAAATGTTATAAAAAGCTTGCTGGTGCTAAAGGGTCCATTGGAATTGGGCATCCTCATTTAACAGAGGGTATAAAGGAGCCGCAAAGAACACAAACCCAGGTATCCATAACCTGCAAAAGCCAGCAGTCCCAAGAAACTCTCTGTGTTGTCCCCTGTTAGATGGCAGTGGTATCTGCACAACAGTTTGTTTTCTGGGCTCAGTGAGCCATCATTTACCGCCCCTAATGGAATACCCCAGGAAGATTACTTCTTGCTGGCAAATTTGGGCCTTTTTGGCCGAAGCTCTATACCCGAGTTCAGCAATTTCAGATAATTGTGCTTGGGTCCCAGACTCACAGTTTTACTTGGTGTTGGCAGCCAGTAGCAGGACATCCACATATTGAAGCAGAGTGACTTTGGGGTGCGTAGTTCTGAAGTTGTTGAGATTTCTGTGGAGGGCTGAATCAAAGAGAGTGGGGGAATTTTTGAACCCCTGTGGGTGTTTAGTCCAAGTTAGTTGACCAGACGTTCCAGTTTCTGGGTCTACCCAGTCGAGAGCAAACAGAAACTGACTATCTTTATGCAGAGTCAAGCAAAAGAAAGCATCTTTTAATTCCAGAAGAGTATACCATTTTCACTCAGCTACAGCAAACGGTTTATTGGGGGTCCAGCATGCTGGGGCTAAGAGCTCACATGAAAAGAGTAGAGAGCCCTGAGAACAGCTTAAAGAGAGCTTATATACTTTTCTTGGAGAGGGCATGGAAGGAAATTTTTGATGGGTCAGGGCGAGTGGGTGGTTTGCATGCAACCAGGTGAGGGAGTACATTCTGCAGTTTGGCAGTTGGGGACAGCACATTCTGGGAACAAAATTAGCAAACAGTTCTCAAGATTTCAACAGGTTTTGCTGGCTACTCAGTTTTGTTCATTGTCAGGAACTCATGTTGAGTTTACTGTCTGTCTTTATTGTCTAACCCATCATGTTTTGCCAGTTACTCAGTTCTAATCTTTGTCTTGGACTCATGTTAAACGTTTACTGTTTGTCTTTGTCTGTGTCATGTTTGTGTATTCACTGTCCCTGTTTGAGTAACTCCCATTATGGGACATTATGGGACAAAGCACTTCCATGCCTCTGTCCCTTAACCTTGATCATTGGACTGATGTCCGCTCAAGTACCAAGAATCTTTCTTTTTCAGTAAAATGCCGGACCTGGCAGACTCTCTGTGCTTCAGAATGGCCCATCCTAGGAGTCGGATGGCCCCCAGAAGAATCCTTCCACTTCCCTCTAATCCGAAAAGTCAGAGATATTGTCTTTCACCGGGGCCACGTGGCCACCCAGATCAACAGCCATATACCCCTTGCCCCACGATCCTATCATTCCAACATTCTGCTCCTCCCCCTCTTCCCTCCATTCTGAGTCACAAGACTGGACACTCCTCTCTCTCCTTATCCTCTACCCTCGCTCCCCAACCCACAACATGTTCCAGATGATCCTCCCGCCGCTGACTCAGCCTCTCCGCCGCTAGAGGCAATTGGGCCAGACCCAAGCCCTCCAGGGGACTTCCCCGCAGCAGCAGCAGCCCCTGCTCCCCTGAAGGAAGCTGGGCCACCTAAAAAAACCCGCAGGAGATGGATAATAGAAAACTCGGAAGCCCCTGTGATGCTCCCTCTCCATCCCTACGGGCCCATGAACCAACCCAACTGGGACCCCAACACCTTTAAATGTAGGTAGCATCTGTCCACTTATCGCCGTTCTCTAATAGTGGGTCTCTGAGCGGCCGCCAGAGGGCCGACTAATTTGTCCAAGGTAAGAGAGATTATCCAAGGGCCTAATGAGTCTCCTTCTATGTTTCTGGAGAGAATTATGGAAGCCTATAGGAAATATACTCCTTTTGATCCTCAGGCAGAAGACCAAAAGGCATCTGTTGCAATGGCCTTTATCGAGCAGACTGCCCTAGATATTAAGAGAAAGTTACAACGTCTAGATGGATTATAAGATATGACCTTAAGAGATTTAGTCAGAGAAGCTGAGAAAGCATATTATAGGAGAGAAACTGAGGAGGAAAGGGAATAGAGGAGAGAGAGAAGGAAAGGGAACAAAGGAAGGAGGAAAGAAGCAAATGGCAGAGTAAAGCATTGCCTAAGGTTCGGGTCACAGCAGCAAATAGGCCAGAAGTTAAAAACCAGGGATACATAAAGGGTTACCTGGGCCCACGCCAAAGGCTGCCCCTGGCCTCAAATCAATGTGCCCACTGTAATAAAAAAGAACACTGTGCCAAAGAGTGCCCCCAAAAGAAGCAGCCACGCCAGCCCGCCGTGCTGACTATAGAAGAGGACTAGAAAATTCGGGGCTCAGATCCCCTTCCCCAGCTCATAGTAACATTTTAAGTTGAGGGGAACACAGTGAACTTTGAAGTGATTACAGGCGCAGTATACTCAGCCCTTAAGACTTCACTGGCCCCCCTATCAATTAAATGGTCCCTAGTTCAAGGGGCTAATGGCAGTAGATATCGGGCTTGGACAACTAAGATGAACATGGACCTCGGAAAGGGAAAAGTCCACCACTGTTTCCTAGTAATTCCAGAATGCCTGGCCCCATTGATGGGCAGGAATCTGCTTACCAAACTCCGGACTAGAATAACCTTTAAACCTAATGGTCCCCAAGTGGAGGTTCTATAGCGTTCAGTATAAACTCCCATAGTCACATCTTTGACTGTGTCCGTAGAAGATGAACATCAACTCTTTGCGCCCCATAGGACTAATCAAACAGGCAAACTACCCCATAAATGGATAAAAGATTATCCTAATGCCTGGGCAGAAACTGCTGGGTTAGGTCTAGCCATCAACAACCTCCAATAGTAGTAGAATTAAAAGCCTCTTCGTCTCCAATTAGTGTTAAACAATATCCTCTAAGCAAAGAAGCTAAGGATGGGATAAGGCCCCATATTCATAAATACCTGGCTCTTGGGGTCCTAAGGCCCTGTCAATCAGCCTGGAACACCCCCCGGTACCAGTAAGAAAGCCAGGAACTGGTGACTACCGTCCTGTTCAAGACCTAAGAGAGATCAACAACAGAGTGCAGGACATTCACCCCACAGTACCCAATCCATATAATTTGCTTAGCACTCTGAATCCGTAGCGGAAATGGTACACTGTGCTGGACTTAAAAGATGCTTACTTCTGCTCGCCTCTACATAAGTACTGTCAGTTGCTGTTAGCTTTAGAGTGGATAGACCCAGAACCTGGAACATCTGGCCAACTAACCTGGACTAGACTCCCACAGGGGTTCAAAAAATCCCCCACTCTCTTTGATGAAGCCCTCCACAGAGACATCAATGACTTCAAAACTGCACACCCCGAAGTCACCCTACTCCAATAGTGGATGATCTTCTACTGGCAGCCGACACCAAGGAGACCTATGAGTCTGGGACCCAAGCACTATTATTCGAGCTTGCTCGGCTTGGATATAAGGCTTCTGCCAAAAGGCCCAAATTTGTCAGCAAGAAGTAATCTTCCTGGGTCATTCTCTCAGGGGTGGCAAACGATGGCTCCCTGAGCCCAGAAAAAAAACTGTTGTGCAGATACTGCCCCAATCTAATAAGAGAAAACTCAGAGAGTTTCTTGGGACTGCCAGCTTTTGCAGGTTATGGACTCCTGGGTTAACATCTTTGGCTGCCCCTTTATACCCGCTGATAAAGGGGGATGCCCACTTCCAATGGACCCCTGAGCACCAACAAGCTTTTGATAATGTCAAAAAAAGATGCTGCTATCTGCTCCGGCCTTAGCACTCCCAGATGTAGAAAACCCTTCACTCTCTACATCGAGGAAAAGAAAGGAATAGCACGGGGAGTGCTCACTCAGTCTTTTGGACCTTGGAAAAAGCCGGTAGCGTATTTATCCAAAAAACTGGACCCAGTGGCTAGCGGGTGGCCCCATTGCTTAAGTGCTATAGCAGCGGCAGCCCTTCTAATAAAAGATGCTCATTAATTAACGTTGGGACAGAAGCTAACCATTATATCCCCCCATGCCCTGGAGAGCATGATCTGTTAGCCTCCAGAGAGGTGGCTATCAAACTCCAGAATAAACCACTACCAGAGCCTCTTGCTTGACAAAGACAGAATAACGCTGGGACCCCCTGCTCCACTCAACCCACCTACACTGCTGCCAGAAGAATCATCAGGACCCGTCACTCATGAGTGTCAACACATACTGGCAAGGAAACCAGTATACAACAAGACTTGAAGGATCAGCCACTCCCTCGCCCTGAAGTCGTATGGTTTATGGATGGCAGCAGCTTCCTCCAAGATGGTAAGCAGCGGGCTGGAGCAGCAGCAGTTAGCAAAACTAATTTCATCTGATATTCTGGTCTCCCAGAAGGGACATCAGTCCAAAAAGCAGAACTGATTGCCCTTATGAAAGCATTGGAACTAGCAACAGGCAAAAGGGCCACCATATAAACTGTTAGCCACTATGCATTTGCCACTGTTCATATGCACGGGACTATTTACCAACAATGGGGGCTATTAACCTCTGCCGGGAAAGAAATAAAGTATAAAATGAGATCCTCCACCTTCGCTCAGCAGTGCAGGGCCATAAGGAACTAGCTATAGTGCACTGTCCAGGGCACCAGAAGAGAAACAATCCCGTGGCAGTTGGAAACAGAAGGGCAGATGAGGAAGCTTAATTGGCAGCCCTAAACAAAGTGACTCTGTTAACTTTTTTCACACCGGGGGGAACAAAAATCAGGAGACTTGGCCGCCCCGGAACATTCAGGCAACTTATCATCTGAGGAGACAGATAGAGAACTCTGGGACCCTACAGAGCCAAGTTTACAATTTCAAAAAGCCCACCTTTATGTCAAAGATGTACACCAGCTCAACCACTTAGGCTCAAAGAAGTTATAAGCACTCTTAAAGGACCGAATAAAGGACTTATTATTGACTGACTCACAGAGGAAAAAAATAGCTGAGCTGGTGACTAGAGCTTTTCAAGTCTTCCAATTAGTTAATACTTTCCCATCCAAGAGTCCTGCAGGGATGCGCATACGAGGAACCAGACCAGGACAATTCTGGGAAGTGGACTTTACTCAAATTAAGCCAGCAAGGTATGGACTTAAATATCTCCTAGTCTTTGTAGATACTTTTTAAGGATGGGTCGAAGCCTTCCCCATGAAGAAAGAAACAGCTCAGATGGTGGTCAAAAAGATCCTAGAAGACAGTTTTCCAAGGTTCGGCCTGCCTAAGGTAATAGGGTCTGATAACGGACCGGCATCCATGGCCAAGGTAAGTCAGGGATTTTCCAGGACCCTGGGGATTAATTGGAAGTTATATTGTGCTTATAGACCCCAGAGCTCAGGACATATAGAAACGATGAATAGAACCATCAAAGAGACTTAACGAAATTAATCTTGGAGACCGGCATAAAAAATTGGACTATGCTCCTCCCTCATGCACTTTTTCGTGCAAGAAATACCCCTCCGCCTCTTTGTGTAACCTCACCCCTTATGAAATTCTCTACGGTGCCCCTCCTCCATTAAGGGACCTAACCCCAACTCTGAGATTAATGATTCCTTCAACACCCCCTTGCTAGACAGACTTAAAGCCCTTGAACAAACCCAGCACCCAGCGATACCTGTGAAAACAGTTGGCCACTGCTTATCATCCTGGAGACGAGGGAACTCCACATTGATATCAAGTGGGAGACTTCGTCTACATGAGACAGTGTCAGGTGTCATCCCTGGAACCCTGCTGGAAAGGACCATACCAGGTGCTGCTTATAACACCTACAGTGGTGAAAGTGGATGCGATCACTTCCTGGCCAGGCACCCAGAGCCAGTCCCAGTCCCAGTTCCAGTGGTCTCACTTGTTTGGATTTACCAAGGACAGAGTCAGTCTTTCTTAGTACCTACTGAAGTGAGAATGGCCAAATGCCAGGAGAGCTCTGAAGAGGGGCCTTTTCTGAGAAAGCAGATAGTGGCTCAACCATGGCTCCTGACAACTTCACAGAGTTGGCAAAGAATACCAGTTCTGAGATAGGACAGGCCATTTTGGTGGAACATAGTATGGCCCAAAAATCAGAGGAAACTCAGGATACTCACAGACATACTTGGGGGAAGGAGGTTCCATTGTGGGTGTCGGTGTGAGTTTGTGGTTTTGTCTCATGTTCTGAGAATAGGTAGGAAAGGCGGTTTGTTTGTTTGGACTGGAATGTTTCTAGAAAGTCGTTTGACAATGCGAGTGTTTCTATGTCTGTGTATCCCACTGAATCTGTTTTTGTAGACATTTGAAAAGCGAATGCATCAATGGTTGTGTCCTGTGTAGTAGAAAGCTTCCCCGCATTCATCTTGCCAAATTAACGAATCAAGAGCTGCTTGCCTTATGGATGGGCAACACCTATTATCTTCCTAAGTTCCTCTTTTCTTCCTGAATACTGGCCACTCTCCAGAATAGCCTCATGGTATTATTTCCAAGATATGTACCACCTCCAAGCTCTGTGACATGATCATGTACTGGATAGCTGAAGGGAATGAGAGCATCTCAGAAAACTCAGATATCAGTGCAACCACTAAAGTCTCAGTGGAGAAACACTACTTTGGACTTTTGTTCTGTTGTCCTGAATGTCAGGAAGGTGTTTGCCTCAGGCCACCCCTGTGTGAAACCTGAAGAAATCAATTTTCAAATGGAAAAGGATGGGCGTCACCTGTGGCTCTTTGCTTAATTGCTTTGGAAATGGATGTGGCTGAATCAGCCTCTTTGCCCTGTGTGAGGCAGTGGCTTAGATTCTCAGCACCTGATGGATCTAAAGAAAGTTTCCAAGTGTGCATCCAAAACCAAAATGGCCAAAAGAGCAGTCATTGTGGATGAAGTCTCTCGCCTTTCTCTGTAAGCTTCCTGACCTCCATCAAGTGAGAATAGGGATCCGTTGGGTCAAACCAGTTCTTCAAAGCTCGGCAGAGGCTAGGCAATAGGTGCTTGGGTTTTCTCAGGACACCAATTCACATAAAGAATCTATACCAGACAGTCAGTTGGCCTCAAACTGGAGAAGCAGAGCAGTATTAAAGAAGGGCTATTTGATCACTCTTGGTTCACAGGAAGGGTGTCCAGGCCACCCTGACTTTAGGCAAATGAGGGGCAAGGGAGCTTATTTTGTACACTGTCTTGGGCTGCGCCCGTCATGGAAACCTCTAGCCAGAGGTTATTCAGAGTGTCTATGTTGAAGAAGATGAGGGCCATGTGGGAGTGTTTTGGTTTTAATTGTGGTCATTTGTTGGTGGTTGGAAGAGAATCCTGGCTCCACCTGGGCTGGAATTCTGGTGTGATGCCCCTTAAAGACTGAGTTCTGGAACTGACCTCAGAGAAGTATTGCCATTAATTGTGTTGGGATTTTAGGCGGCCATGCATGAGAGTCGCCATTGGAAACTGAGATCTAAGCCTGGGGTGGCTATTCACCAAGCACTGTCAATCTCAGCCAGGACATCACATGATTTTATTATGAAAGACTTGGCAGCCATTGTTGACAGTCAAAACACACATGGACCTCACATTGTAGACCTCAATGGGCCTGGCTTCATGTGGCCTTTTGGCCACACTTTGGGAAGCCTTGCCTCTGAGAATTCTCCAGAGGTTTCCTTGAAATGTGCTTCCTAAAAATTTAATGGTTCCTGAATGAATTGAAACCCACATTTTCTCCAACTTCATCCTTGAAAAATTTCTAGATAAATACCATGAAATTATTGAAATTTCCATGACCAGGTGGCACTGGAGAACCTTTGGATGTCCTGTTGCTGATCAAGAGTGTACCAGACAGTGCCTTCCTTGACTGGGTTTCATGAAAATGGTGTAGAACAGAGCTGCCAGTATGGTGGAGCCTGCTGAGTAGTGGGCCCAGAGCTGTGGTGTGCAGTTGTGTGATAAAACATCTGTGGTGGGGTCATGTGGATCTTACTTCGGCTTCCAAATGCTTGTGATTGACATGGTGCAGCCAGCAGACTTTTGTATATTAAGCCATCTTGTTAGATGGAGAGTTTTCAGGGCAATGTTCAGAATCAAGTTGCTACGGTCAAGGGGGCAAGCAATGTGGCATAGAAGCCTGATTGGTGCATTCTCCATCAGACCCTTACCCACCACACGTGACAGAACTCCCTCCAGCACTGTGTTCCAGTTGAACTCCTTGTATTTTGTGAAGCAAATACCAAACTCCCAGTGCAGCAACAAGAAACACAACAAAATTGGAGAATGACCAAATGGCTTCACAGTCTACACGGAAAGATTCTTAGACCCCAGTGACCACAGCTTACCCACAAAGAGAGAATTCAGCACTGCTGCCTCATGTTCATTGGAAAATAAGAAACCATGTCCTCCATGTAACATAGATGCATACACAGCTTTGATGATCTCACTACAAAGGAAGCTAAAGCTCCTGAAAACAACATATATTTCAAGTGTACAATCTCAAAGACAGTTTCCCAGATGTCTTGAGGCCTGCACACTTCCATGTTTGTGGAGTGTTTACAGTCTCCATTACTTTTGGAAACTCCTCTACCACCTCCAGTGTTGTGAACTCCCGAGCATTTTCCATTCCAGATATGTATTCCTAGATTTTCTAACTCTTCTCCTCTAATTGTATCTTACTTGGGGCGAAGGTAATGTCAAGGCATTGTTCTGGATGAGAGTGGGAAGATTTTTTTGTAGCACATATTTGCATACACATTGGATTCATTTTCCAATTATTCATTCAAAATACTTAATCCCTCATAGTAACCCACTCCCTACTAGACTATGACTACAAATCCTAATATGATGGATAAAAATAGACCAAATCAAATTGAAATACAAGCAGTTCAGAGGATGCCAGGTGTACATTTGGACGTTCCTTTTGCATTATATATGGTAGGAGTTTTAAATCTAGTGAATTTTTTGTTGAAACACTTCTCCATGTGTTTTTAAAGTTAACAAATATGTGAATTCATGTCTCCATTTCTCTGTAGCCTATTCAGCACATATATTTTTATATGCACATATAGAATCCTACCTGGTACCACACGTACATTCTTGTGAGGTGGCTCACTTGGCAGATACAAATTGTGAGAAGAGATCACTCCTGTTAAACACTGTTGAAACGGAAAATTCAACCTATGAGTGAGTATCCTAGCTGAACAACATTATACATAAATTCATGTTCAGTAAAATGAATATTTTTAGATCTGTGGATGATATATATTTCATGGTGAATTTCATTTGGCTTGTATATTAATACTTTTTAATTTCTGTGTGTGTATTATATATATATATATATATATATATATATATATATATATATATATATATATATAGATATATATATATATACACTCTCCAGAGTTTTCAAAATATGAAATAAATGTATCTTATTATGTACTCCCTAAATTCATTAATATTTAAGTGCGTATTTATAATCAACTTTTCATAAGATTATTCTAAGACATATTCATCCTCCTGAAATACGTATTTGTTTCCTAGTACTGAAAACTAAGTTAAGTGAATTGTGCATACATATCCTAATATTTTTACACTAATTGACCCAGGTTAATATAAATGCAAGTAGATTTCTATAGGACATGATGTGTATTTTGACGTTCATTTTTTTCAACACTTGTACATTACTATTTCCTCAGTTTATGCACATCATAAGATATATATTTCATCCACAAGTTCACAAATTTAAAGGCTTTTGTTTCACTTTCAATCACTTCCTGCTTCAGAACACATGTATTCCTCCAGGTTACATGACTGGTCTTTTCATGAGACTTCTTTCCAAACACATTATTTTCGATTTCCACAATTACTTTTGAAGCAAAACTCACACATTCTTCATGATAAACCATAACCCTAATATTACCATTAGATGTATAACTGGTTTGAATGAATGGATATATATCAATATAAGGTTTCCTGTATATTTTCAGATATCAATTTGAACCATTATTTAAGTTGGAACCAGTTATATTATTTATTCACAGTATGGTCTATTCATGCATTATTTCTATATTCATAGACACAGTGTACACCTATTTGTATTCAAAATACTAATTTACACGTCTTCAAAATACTGTTCCTAGAAATGGTGAAAGAAATACTCATGTCACCTGATCTACATATACATTTTATCACAGTAATATTCTGGAAACAAAAAGCAAATGTCACACTTATGATTGTACTAAAGCCTAAATGGAAATTGAACATGGATTACTAAAATCATCCATGTCCAGTTTGCCTATTGCTCTCAAATGTGGATCCTATTGGTGACTACATATTTGTTTCTTCCTAAGATTATATTTTCAACCTCAAACCTGTTGAAAATGTCTAATCCTATTACTCACCTTATACTTTGCCTGATTTCCTAATGTCTCTATTGATATATATTTTCCCCAGTTCATCATTGTGACTGCCTCTTAACATGTGCTGACATTTACGTTCACTCTCTACATGAAACCCTATTGCTAAAGACCATTTTGTCCAAATCCTATACTCACTCATCTTTCTAAAACTACCGTCTATCTTTCTAATCCTACCGACTATCCCTTTTTGACTGCATGTTCTCTTCGACATTCAATCATCCAAGGTACAATATCCTATACCATTGTATATTGATTTATCTGAGACATCTGTGCAGAAATTAATTCAAAGCTAAGTATCCCAATCAAGGGCCCAATGCCCTTCTGGGCATCAAATCTTACCTAGATTTCTGTTTTCATATTTATATTTCAACTGTATATTTTGTAAATATCGCATGTTCCCATAACCATTATTCATCCTGCAGAATTATTCCTAACCCAATCAAACATGTTGTTAACCCTAACCATACACTGTTCGCTCAATCTAACTTTACAGAAGAGCAGGGAAAGAGTTGATCTTCCAATACTGGATTGTAGGGTATCTTCCATCTGATGAGAACCTCAAAGGTCCATGCAGAAATGATACGTGGAGAAGAAGAAGGCAGCTATGAAGGACCTGAGAGAGCAAAAGTCATTTTCAATGTTAAACAACCGGGTCAGGATGAAGAGATGTATCTGAATCAGCCTTTCTCTTCTTAATGTACAGAAGATGGACCAAACCAGGCCTGTGAGAAGAGCTGTTCCCGGGTGCCTATTGTTGATATACCATTCTAACTTGTGAAACTGTCACAGGAAGTACGGGCAGTCTCCATCTACTGGGACGCTTAGAAGCAAATATCAGTACACACTTCCTTGGTGATGGAACACTCTGTACTTGGGATCCAGGAAGCCAGGCACCCAGAGTCAGTCCCAGTCCCAGTCCCAGTGGTCTCAAATGTTTGGATTTACCAAGGACAGAGTCAGTCTTTGTTGGTACCTACTGAAGTGAGAATGGCCAAATGCCAGGAGACCTCTGAAGAGGAGCCTTTTCTGAGAAAGCAGGTAGTGGCTCAACCATGGCTCCTGACAACTTCACAGAGTTGGTGAAGAAGACCAGATCTGAGACAGAACAGGCCATTTTTGGGGAACATAGTATGGACCACCAGTCAGAGGACACTCAAGATATTCACCAACATACTTGGGGGAAGGAGGTGCGGTTGTGGGTGTTGGTGTGATTTTGTGGTTTTGTCTCTTTTCTGAGAATAGGTAGGAAAGACTGTTTGTTTGTTTGGACTGGAATGTTTCTAGAAAGTCGTTTGACAACGTGAGTGTTTCTATGTCTGTGCATTCCACTGTATCTGTGGTTGTAGACATTTGAAAAGCGAATGCATCAATGGTTGTGTCCTGTCTAGTAGAAAGCTTGCCAGCATTCATCCTGCACAATTAAAGAATGGACAGAGGCTTGCCTTATGGATGGGCAACACCTACTATCTTCCTAAGTTCTTGTTTTCTTCCTGAATACTGGCCACTCTCCAGAATAGCCTCATGGTTTGGTTTCCAAGATATGTACCACCTTCAAGATCTGTTACATGGCCATGTACTGGATAGCTGAAGAGAATAGAAGCATCTCAGAAAACTCACATATCAGTGTGACCATTAAAGTCTCAGTGGAAAAACACTGCATTGGGCCTTTTGCTTACCTATTGTTCTGTTGTCCTGAATGTCAGGAAGATCTTTGCCCCAGGCCACCCCTTTGTGAAGCCAGAAGAAAAGAGTTTTCAAATGGAAATGAATGGGCATCACCTGTGGCTCTTTGTTTAATTGCTTTGGAAAGAGATGTGGCTGAATAAGCCTCTTTGCCCTATGTGAGGCAGTGGCTTAGATTCTCAGCACCTGATGGATCTAAAGAAAGTTTCCCAGTTTGCATGCAAAATGAAAATGGCCAAAAGAGCAGTCATTGTGGACGAAGTCTCTCGCCTTCCTCTGTAAGCTTCTTGACCTCCATCAAGTGAGAATAGGGATCCTTTGTGTCAAATCAGTTCTTCAAAGCCCTACAGAGGCTAGCACATAAGGGCTTGGGTTTTCTCATGACACCAATTCACATAAAGAATCTATACCAAACAGTCAGTAGGCCTCAAATTAGAGAAGCAGAGCAGTATTAAGAGCAGGACTATTTGATCACTATTGGTTCACAGGAAGGGAGTCCAGGCCACCCTGACTTTAGGCAAATGAGGGGCAAGGGAGTTTATTTGGAAAACTGTCTTGGGCTGTGCCCCTCATGGAAACCTCCAGTCAGAGGCTATGAAGAGTGTCTATGTGGAAGAAGATGAGGGCCATTTGGGAGTGTTTTGGTTTTAATTGTGGTCATTTGTGTGGTGGTTGGAAGAGATGACTAGGTCCACGTGGCTTGAACTCTGGTGTGATTCCCCTTACAGACTGAGTTCAGGAACTGACCTCAGAGAAGTATTGCCATGAATTGTGTTGGGATTTTAGGAGACCACGCATGAGAGTTGCCTTTGGAAACTGAGATCAATGCCCAGGGTGGCTTTCCGCAGAGCATTGTCAATCTCTGCCAGGGCATCACATTATTTTATTCTGAAAGACTTGGCAGCCATTGTTGACAGTCAAAACACACATGGGCCTCACATTGTAGACCTCAATGGGCCTGGCTTCATGTGTCCTTTTGGCCACTCTTTGGGAAGCCTTGCCTCTGAGAGTTCTCCAGAGTTTCCTTGAAAGGTGCTTCCTCAAACATTCATGGTTTCTGAATGAATTGAAACCCACAATTTCTCCAACTTCATCCTTGAAAAATGGGTAGATAAATACAATGAAATTTTTGAAATTTTCATGACCAGGTGGCACTGGAGAACCTTTCAATGTCCTCTTACTGATGAAGTGTGTACCAGACAGTGCCTTGATTGACTGGGTTTCATGAAAATGATGTAGAACAGAGATGCCAGTATGTTGGAGCCTGCTGAGTAGTGGGCCCAGAGCTGTGGTGTGCAGGTGTGTGATAAAACATCTGTGGTCGGGCCATGTGTATCTGACATTGACTTCCAAATGGCTTGTGGCTGACATTGTGCAGCCAGGAATCACTTATATGTCTGATAACTCTCCATATAAGGCATCTTGTTATATGGAGATGTTTCAGGACAATGTTCAGAATCAGGTGCTATGGTCAAGGGGACAAGCTATGTGGGATAGAAGCCTGGTTGATGCATTCTCCTGCAGACCCTCATCTATTTCATGTGACAGAACTCTCTCCAGCACTGTGTCCCAGCTGAATTCCTTGTATTTTGTGAAGCAAATAACAAACTCCCAGCGCAGCAGCAAGAAACACCATGAAAAGTGGAGGATGACAAAATGGCTTCACAGTCCACACGGGGAGTCACTTAGCCTTCAGTGGCCACAGTTTACCTACAAAGAGTGAATTCAGCACTGCTGCCTCATGTCCTTTGGAAAATAAGAAACCATGTCCTCCACGTCACATAGATGCAGATCCAGCTTTGATGGTCTCATTAGAAAGAAAGCTAAAGCTCCTGACAACAACATATATGTCAAGTGCCCATCCTCAGAGGCAGTTTCTAAGGAAGTCTTTAGGCCGGCAGAGCTGCATGTTTGATAGCGTTTACCTATTAGACCAGGATGCAAGAAAAGACCACTGACTCCAATTAAAATCAAGTTAAAGCAAGCTTATAATTTCCACTGCCCAGGTGGCCTCTCCCTCCCAAAACAGTGGGAACAAGACAGCCACCCAAATTTCCTACAGCCCAGGTTTATAACCCAGAATTTTACACTACAGGGGGGTTACAAATATCAGAACTCTGACAAGCATCACACTAATCATAGTTTATATATATATATATATATATATATATATATATATATATATATATATATATATATACATTTTTTTTTTTTTTGCTGGCCCCAACATCAGAATTTATGAAAACCATTAGAACCTCAGAGAGGGTCATTGTCTGGCCAGGGAACGCCAATATTTACGAGGTGTCAATAAAGTTTCATAGAGGGCTGTTCCTGGTCAAAGTGCCAGGCATGGGTGAGTTCAAGGCCACGGGCAGGCATTCCAAGCAGGTTCAGAATTTGGTGTAATTTATAGTTAAGCCAAAATTTTCTTTTCATGGCTTTGTGGCAAGATGGATCCAAATTTTAATAAAAGATCAGGTTGGGTATATCATTCCCCCCTTTTCTAATGTGTCCCTTTCAAATCTTTGATAGGGTAGGGGAAGAGCACTGAGGGAATTTTAATACCTCACGTAACAGTCTCCATATTTTTTGAACTCACACAAAACCAGTCTCACTGATTTTACCTGACTTAATTAATTACTTAAAATGAAAGTCTATCTATTTTTGGCTCCATTGTTGTAAGAAGAGAGTCGTCACTCATTTTGGCTTCTTCTGAGCTGAGAGAGGGTGACATGAGGGGGCACAGCATGAGGGATATGAGTTGCCTTTTAGAAGTCAATTTGGTTTGAAGTCTGGTTGTGGTAGAACAGTTTGTAAAGTCATCTGGGGATGGGTTCTTCTATGAGAGAAACAAAAACCATGAGTACTGAATAAATGTTGCAGCAGCTGAAACATGTCACTGTATAGATGTCCCCTCATCTGTCTTCAATATCCCCAGTTATCAGGACTTTCAACTTAACTTTTAGTGTCACAGTTGTTTCACCCCATAAGATACAGTTTAATAATTTAATGTCATCTGATCTTGCAAATTCCTTTTACTAGTATGACCTCTGTGTGTAATAGAGAAACCTTTAATTCTGTTATTCAGGGCTGGATAATCGTACTAGCAAACACCAAGCCTACCTGTGTAGGTTAGGAATATCTGTAGGCCTTAAACAAAAAACTTCTGCCTCTGGTACCTCCTCTTGATTGTCTCTTTTTATACTCATCAGGCATTACTGTCTGAGAATCCTTCTTTGTAGCCTCCAGTCTTACTTATTTTGGGAGGCTACCATAAAGTGTATACGTTAAAATATTATTATAACTATTATTTTTTAAAATGCCCAGGAATGGCTGTATTTTGGGTTTATCTGTCTTTGCTAAGAGTTTAAGATGAAGCAGTAAAACTGACTTTTGTTTCTATCTATTGTTAACAGTCAGCTGAGATTTTATGGGAGTCATTCCTGGGGAAACTTGAGAGCAGCTTCTCAGTTCTGCTAGTGCCATTTGCGCTAGGTGAGTCCAGGTCTTGCTTGACCATGTGGCTTCTCTCGGAAGCATCAGGAATATCTCCCTTCTCTGATGACTCTCTTCTTCTTAGAAAATGCACTGATTGGCTTTCTGTTCTCCAGTGGTCTCATTAATCTTCCTGATCAGGAGGTTATGTGGCTCAGAGTTGCAAAGTTCTTTAGAGAAGTCTCCTGTTCCCTGGATACAGACTGACTCAGAGGGCAAGAGCCAAATATTTGTTTTATTGTCCCTTTTCATTTAAATTAAATTTTAAATCCTAATCTTAAACATCCAGCAAATAAATTTTAACAGCCTTATATTAAGAGTACTGTGCTTTAATGTCTATAACTTAAAATTATTTATCTTTTTATTATTTGGGATCTGTATTTTTCTGTCTGTCTTGTAGGTGATGACTTATTATCTTAAATTAACCAATGTTGTGTTCTAAAAGCAACTCTTTTGTAAAACACTAACAGGGAATCTTTAGTTAACTTATAAGGAAATTCAAAATAAAATTAACAAGAGTAAAAATACTTAGTTCGTGTAATAGCTACCCTGAATTTTAGGCTGAGTTATACATTATATCCCCTTTTTGAGATCCTAGTAATCTTGACAGAAAAACATAACTTTAAATTAAATAACATCTGACCTACTACTTTCGTAGTTATTCTCACATGTTGTAAGATGAGACACAGAGCCTTATCTCAGGTAAGGCAGGGCTCTATATAAATCTTAAGTGTTTTAGTTCTAAAGCTGATCTTTGTTTTTTAAATATCATTTTACACAGTTTACATAAATTGTTTGAGGTCTCATGAATATTAGCTAACACCATATGATATCACATTTAAAACATGAAATAAAGAAAGGCTGAAAGTTTTTAACCTTTACATAGATTAGGCGCTCATTAACTTAAAAATATATTTAAATTTTTTCCCAATGTAAAAAGTAACATAAAACTTTATATATCTTATTGATAACAAGTAAATAAATCCCCAATATATATATATATATATATATATATATATATATATATATATATATATATATATATATTTACCATACAACTTCAGAACACCAGCTTGATGAAATGCTCTTTTAAAGATTCTACCTTACAGAATTGTATACCTGGAAGATATGAGCACATTAATAGCATCACAATGACATTGATGTTTTTACATTAACCAAGTTTAGCTTTTAAAGAAATGTCAGTAGAGTGCTCTAAAATAACAGTTCTTATTTAATCAGTTGTTTAATTTTTATGGTTGCTTGTTCTAGAAAAATAAAACTTTATAAACACAATGTTATGGGTAAACTTTTGTTTTAAGAAATTTGTGTCGCTTTATCACATGACTGATTTTTACAATCTTATACAGACTTTAGAACAAACTTATACAGACCTTACTAAATCAATCAGATATCTAACAAAAGTACTCATGAATGAGTAATCCCATATCAAATTTACTTCACTTATTTATCAAAATATTAGAGAAATGTATTGAACAGTGTAAACCATTTCTTTGTTAAAGGAAAAGTCCTAGAACCAAGGCATATTAGACATTTTATAGACATTAATATTTTATTAGATTTTTGAGCAGCTAGAAAAACTTGTAAGCTTAAATTTAAAGACATTTATTGTTATTTGCTTATCCAAATTTAAAGTGAATCATTTAAATCACGTGAATTAAAGATCTTTGAATCCACTTTTTAAAATTTGTTTTTATGAGTGCTTTTTTTTAATGATCGCTCCTTATGTTTGTTAATTTGTATATCACATATATGATATACGAACGTATGGATATATAGACATACAACACATAACAAAAGTGTGCACAAATAATAATAGTAAGGCCTTGTAGCTTTTCGCAGGTGAAATCTCCATTGAAATGTTTCAAAACTCCACTGTTGGTCAAATATAGAACTGATCAGAAAAATATTAACCTAGTTCTGTAGGATCAAAATAATGAGCTCAAAAAAAATACAGAATCTAAGAAAAAAAATGAGAGTCCTAGAAAAAATGACTGGCCAGTAATTAGTAAATACCATACGATATACCTTTTTTTTTCCCACTTAGAGATCAGATCAGTCTCCTACTGAGTTTGCAGGCTTCTTTCATTTACATTTCAACATAAGTCCTGGCTGAGTTCTGGAAGGAGCTGGACAAAACTGCTATTCTAAGCAGACACCTCAGGCCTAAGGCACTTTAACCATAATTTTCAGGTGAGGATGTTGAAAATTATGATACAATTTTAAGATACAATTCACAAAATTTTATACCTTAACATCTTTTTTTGTCAACAGATACCATACTATGATTTACTATCCTTGTCCAAATTAATGCACTGATACACACTGTGACATTTTCCCAGGCTACCCAATTAAAAATTGGTTAAAAAAAAGACTGAATGATTGGGAAGTTACTTGCCAACTTGGAAGTAGAATTCTTTAGTTTTCCATTTTAAGTATTTAAGTTCTCTGGCATGAATTATCTGAAATCATAAACTAAAAAATTACCTAAACCCGACTTTTAACTTCAAGATTGTGCAATGCTTCAAAAACCCATTCAGATACCATATTGTTACAATAAAACATCATCCTTTAGACACACATTCAGCTAAGATCATTCCCAAGAAACAATTTATAATATCAACACATTATTGCACATGTCTTAAATGGCCAGAAACAAAGACAAAAGACAGACAGAAAGGAGCTCCAGACTATGGCTGACAGGACAGAAGCCTTTAAAACAGCAGAAAAGAGAAAAATCTCCTACACCAGTGGCACGATATATGTCCCCACAAGGGCATCAGATGTTTTCACAGAGGGGGAACCTGAAATGCAATATCAAAGGTCTCCATGGTGACTTTACTGCATTTAGTGTCTCCTTTTTCTTTTTCTCTTTTTTAAGAAGACAGAGGTGGCATAATACTTACAGTGCAGGGAAGGAAGGAGGGAATTCACTGAAGCAACAGGACTTCGGCAGCTGCTGGGAGTCCCTCAGTCCCGTCTTTTACTTACAGGATTAGCTCCTCTGGTTCGGTTCCACCCCAAGCACGCTGAATCTCCTAACATTTCAGTAGTCAGCTCTCAAAAATTCCAGGGTCAGGGGCGGTATCAAAATTTGTAACTTAAATTTCGGTTCCGGACCTTGAAGCCAATTAATACCAATTTAATATAAGGACAGGGTTTGAGAAAAAGTAAAAGGGAGGTTTACTGCTTTGCTAACAAAGGAGAAAAACAGGGGACTTTGTCCAAAGTTGTGACTCTCTTGATCTGGAGGGACAAGGGGTTTTAAAGGAGTTTCACTTGTTAACCTGGGAGATACTCAGTTATTAGGTCCCCAGCAGGCATTGCCCTCTGCCGTGGGTGTGCTCCAGACAGCCAGCTAGGGGCTTCTCTCATCCTGCTTAACAAAGGCGGGTATAGTGCATCACATTTCTTTAAAACACAGTCCAAAGGGGTGTCAGGCTTACATGATTTATTACCCATTTTCAAGTCCAATATCCTTAAGTTTTTACCACAGAAATCACACAACAAAACGCACAAAAACAAACAAATAAAAAACATTTAGAACACAGAACAAAACACACACACAAAAAAAAACAGAAACTCGTCAAATAAACAGAAAACCAGAGGAGCAATGCAGCGTCTTGCTAAAGCTCCGGGGTAGGAGCTCCTGCATGCCAGTCGGCACCTCTCTACACTTTCAGAGGTATTCCCTACAGAACAGAACAGAGGAAAGAAGGATTCCTATTACTGTCCCAGACAGGAGTATATATGAGCCTTCCCAGGCCACCTCTCTGTCATCAGAAGAGTACTCCCTTAACCGGATATCAGATGTTATAAAGGCGCCTCTTACCTATGAAGGCCTCCTCCACCAGTTGCTTGATAATAGTTTTAGTGCGATGGTTCACTGCAGTGATCCACGGACTGAAGGCTCATTCCAAGGTTTTGGAACTTGGCTCTCCAGCCCGGAGTCCTGGAGGATAGGCCAGCTTCAGAATTTCCAGCAGTCTGGCTTTGTGATCTGGTCGGGTCATGTTGCTGGGGAACTCAAAATGTTAGTCCAGGACACAAGAAAAGACCACTGACTCCAATTAAAATCAAATTAAGGCAAGCTTAATATTTCAAGCAGCCGGGCTGCCTCTCCCTCTCAAACTGGCGGGAACAAGACAGCAACCCCACCTTTCCTACAGCCCAGCTTTATAGCCCAGAAAGTTACACAAAAGGAGGGTTACAGAAAACAGAACTTTGACAAGCATCACACTAATTGTAGTTTACATTTTTTTTTCTGGCCCCAGCATCAGAAATTATGAGGACCATTAGAGCGTCTGAGAGGGTCGTTGTCTGGCCAGGGAAGGCGAATATTTATGAGGTGTCATTAAAGTTTCAGAATGGGCTGTTATCTGGTCAGAGAGCCAGGCATGGGTGAGTTCAAAACATGGTCAGGCATTCTAAGCAGGTTCAGAATTTGCAGTAATTTATACTAAAGCAAAAATTATCTTTTCATGGCTTTGTGGCAAGATGGCTCACAATTTTAATGAAAGATCATGTTGGGTGATCAACCCTGTCCCTTACTTTTGGAAACTCCTCTACCACCTCCAAGGTTGTGAACTCCTGAGCATTTTCCATTCCAGATATGTATTCACAGAATTTCTAACTCTTCTTCTCTAATTGTGTCTTACTTGGGGCGAAGGTAATGTCAAGCCATTGTTCTGGATGAGAGTGGGAAGAATATTGTGCAGCACATAATTGCATACACATTGGATTCACTTTCCAATTTTCCAGTTGAAATACTGAATTCCTGACAATAACCCATACCCTTCTAGACGCTAACTACAAATACTAATATGATGGAGAAAAATAACCCAAACGGAATTGAAATATAAGCAGTTCAGAGGAGGCATGGTGTATATTGGACTTGCCTTTTGCAAGATAAATGGTAGGTGTTATAAATCTAGTCATTTTTTAATTGAAATTGTTTTATATGTGTATTAAAGTTAACAAATATGTGAATTCCTATCTCCCTTTCGCTGTAACCTATTCAGCACATTAATTTTTATATGCACATATAGAATCCTACCTGATATCACACGTACATTTTTGTGAGGTGCCTGACATTGCAGATACAAATTGTGAGAAGAGATCACTCCACCTAAACGCTGTTGGAACTGAAAATTCAAGCTAATGGTGAGCTTCCTAGTTTAATAACATTATACATAAATCCATGTTCAGTAAAATGAATATTTTTGGATCTGTGGATGATATATATTTCATGGTGAAATTCGATTGGCATATATAATTCTACATTTGAATGTCTTTGTGTGTGTTTGTGTGTGTGTGTGTATATATATATACACACACACACACAAACACACAATATATAAATCTCTAGATTTTTCAAAATATGAAATATATGTGTCTTATATACACTCCCTAAATTCATTCATGTTCATGTATGTGGATTAATATTCAACTTTTCACAAGATTATTCTCAGAAATATTCATCCACCTGAAATACATATTTGTTTTCTAGTACTGAAAACTAACTTCAGTGAAAGGTGCAAACAAATCCTAGTATTTCTACATTAACTGACCTAGTTTAACATCAATGCAAGTAGATTCCTATGGGACATGATGTGTATTTGACATTAATTATTATTCAACACTGGTACATTACTATTTCTTCAGTTTATACACATCATAGGATATATATTTCATCCACTACTTAGCAAATTTATAGGCATTTGTTTCACTTTCAATCACTTCTTGACCAGAACACATGTATTTCCCTATGTTTCTTGACTGGTCTTTTCATGAGACTTTTTTTCAAATATATTATTTTCGATTTCCATGATCAATTTTTAAGCAAAACTCACACACCCTTCATGATAAAACATAACCCTAAGATGACCATTAGATATATAACTGGTTGGAATGATTGATTGTGTATCATTATAACATTTCTTATATATTTTCAGATATCAATTCAATCCATTATTTAAAGTGGATCCAGTTATATTATTTATTCCCAGTATGGTCTATTCATGCGTTATTGCTATATTCATAGACAGAGGGTATACCTATTTGTACCCCAATACAAATTTATATGTTCTCAAAATATTGCTCCTGGAAATGGTGGAAGAAATACTCATGTCACGTGATATACATATACATTTTATCACAGAAATATTCTGGACACAAAAAGCAAAGGTCACACTTTCAATTGTACCAAAGCCTAAATGAAAAGTGAGCATGGATTACTAAAAACATACATGTCCAGGTTGCCTAATGCTCTCAAATGTCAATCCTATTGGTGACTACATATTTGTTTCTTCCTAAGATTATATGTTCAACCTCAAGCCTGTTGAAAATGTCTAATCCTATCACTCACTTTGTACTTTGCTTGATTTCCTAATGTCTTTATTGATATCTGCTTTCCCTCATATTTTTCCCAGTTCATAATTATGACTGACTCTTCACATGTGCTGACATTTACACTCACTCTCTAACCGAAACCCTATTGCTAAAAAACGTTTTGTCCAAATCCTATACTCACTCTTCATTCTAAACCTAACGAGTACCTTCCTCATTGTACTGAATATCGCTTTTTGACTGGATGTTCTCTTCAACATTCAATCATCCAAGGTACAAGGTCCTATGCCATTGTATATTGATTTATCTGAAACAACTGTGCAGCACATAACTCAAAGCTAAGAATACCACTTAAGGGTCCAATTCACTTCTGGGCTTCAAATCTTTCCTAATTTTCTGCTTTCATACTTATATTTCACCTATATACTCTTGTAAATATCGAAGGTTGCCAATACCATTATTCATCTCGCAAAATGATTCGTAACCCAAATCAAACATGTTATTAACCCTAAACATACACTGTTCCCTCAATATAACTTACAGAAAAGCAGGGCAGAGTTGGTCTTACAATATAGGAATGTAGGTGATCTTCCACCTTCTGAGAACCTCAAAGATCCATGGAGAAATGATCCTTGGAGAAGATTTATGCAGCTATGTAGGACATGAGTTAGCAATAGAAATCTTCCATGGCAAACAACCTGGTCAGGATGAATTGATGGGTCTAAATCAGCCTCTCTCTTCTTATTGTAGAGAAGTTGGAAGAAACCAGGCCTGTGTGGAGAGCTGTTCCCGGGTGCCTAAGGTTGATATTCCATTCTAACTTCTGAATGTGTCACAGGATGTTGGGGCAGCCTTCATCTCATGGGAACCTTGGAAGCAACTGTTAGGACAAAGTGGTTTTCAAGGCAGTGACCTCATTCAGTTCCTGAAGGAAGTGACCTCTTCTCACTTCCTTGGTGATGGAATTCTCTGAACTTGGGATCCAGGAAGCCAGGCACCCAGAGCCAGACCCAGTCCTAGTCCCATTGGGCTAACTTGTTTGCTTTTCCCAAGAACAGAGTCAGTCTTTCTTGGTACCTACTGATGTGAGGATGGCCAAATGCCAGCAGATCTCTGAAGAGGTACCTTCCCTGAGAAAGCAGGTAGTGGCTCACCGCTGTCTCCTGACAACTTCACAGAGTTGGCCAAGGAGACCAGATCTGAGACAGGACAGGCCATTTCGTGGGAACATAATATGGCCCACCAGTCAGAAGACACTCTGGATAGTCAAATACCTATTTGGGGGAAGGAGGTGGCTTTGCCGTTGTGGGTGTGAGTTTGTGGTTTTTTTCTCATGTTCTGAGAATAGGTAGGAAAGGCGTTTTTTTTTGGTGTGGAGTGGACTGTTTCTAGTAAGTCCTTTGACATTGTGAGGGTTTCTATGTCTGTGTATCCCACTGTATCTGTGGTTGTAGACATTAGAAAAGAGAATGCATCAATGGACTTGTTTTCTCTAGTAGAAAGCTTCCCCACATTAATACTGCCCAATTGATTAATGGACTTCACTTTGCCTTATGGATGGGCAACACCTACTGTCTTCTTAAGTTACTCTTTTCTTCGTGAATTCTGGCCACTCTACAGAATACGCTCATGGTTTTGTTTCCCAGATATGTAACACCACAAGGATCTGTGACATGGCCATGTTCTGGATAGCTGAAGGGAATGAGAGCATCTCAGAAAACTCAGATATCAGTGTGACCAGTAAAGTCTCAGTGAAGAAACCCTTCTTGGGCCATTTGCTTACTTCTGATTCAATTACCCTGAATGTCAGGAAGGTCTTTGCCTCATGCCAACCCTTTGTGAAGCCTGAAGAAAACTGTTTTCATATGGAAATGAATGGGCTTCACCTGTGGCTCTTTGCTTAATTGCTTTGGAATGGGATGTGTCTGAATCAGTCTCTGGTCCTTGTGTGAGGCTGTGACTTAGATTCTCAGCACCCAATGGATCTGAATAAAAATCCCATGTGCTTCCCAAACCGAAATGGCCAAAAGAGAAGTCATTGTGGAAGAATTTTTTTGCATTCTTGTTTTAGGTTCCTGACCTCCATCAAGTGAGAATAGGGATCCTTTGGATTAAATGAGTTCTTCAAATCCCTGCAGAGGCTAGCCCATATTTGCTTGGGTTTTCTCATGACTCCAAATCACTTAAAGAATCCATACCTCACAGCCAGTAGGCCTCAAATTGGAGAAGCGGAACACTTTAACAGCAGGAATATTTGATCACTCCTGGTTCACAGGAGGAGTGTCCAGGCCACCATGATTTTAGGCAAATGAGGGGCAAGTGAGCTTATTTTGGACACTTTCTTAGGCTGTGCCCCTCATAGAAATCTCCAGCCAGAGGTTATGATGAGTGTCTTTATGGAAGAAGATGAGGGCCCTGTGGGAGTGTTTTGATTTTAATTGCGGTCATTTTTGTGGTGGTTGGAAAGAATGACTGGGTCCACCTGAGCTTGAACTCTGGTGTGATTCCCCTTAGAGACTGAGTTCTAGAACTGAACTCAGAGAAGTATTGCCATGAATCGTGTTTAGATTTTAGAAGGCCATGCATGAGACTCACCCATGAAAACTGAGATCTAGGCCCAGGGTGTCTTTCCACAAAACAATGGGAATCTCAGGCAGGATATCACATTATTTTATTCTGAAAGATTGGCAGGTATAGTTGAGAGTCAAAACACACATGGACCTCACATTGTAGACCTCAATTTGCCTGGATTCATGTGACCTTTTGGCAACTCTTTGAGAAGCCTTGCCTGTAAGTGTTCTCCAAAGCTTTCATTGAAATGAGCTTTCTCAACACTTAATGGTTCCTGAATGATTTGAAACCCACAGTGCCTCCAACTTAATCTTTGAAAAATGGCTAGATAAATACCATGAAATTTTTGAAATTCCCATGACCAGGTGGCACTGGAGAAACTTTGGAAGTCCTGTGGTTGATCATGTGTATACCAGAGAATGCCTTGTTTTACTGGGTTTTATGTAAATGGTGTAGAACAGAGATGCCAGTAATTAGTATCCTGCTGAGTAGTGGGCCTAGAGCAGTGGTGGGCAGGTGTGTGATAAAACACCATGGTGGGGCCATGTGGATCGGCCATTGGCTTCCAAATGGATTATGACTGACATAGTGCAGAAATCAGACACTTATATGTAAAGGCATTTTTTATATGGAGAGGTTTTAGGGCAATGTTCAGAATCAGTTAACTATGGTTATTGGGGCAAGCTATGTTGGATAGAAGCATGGTTGGTGCATTCTCCTGCAGACCCTGACCCACCACACGTGACAGAACTCCCTCCAGCACTGTATTCTAGTAGAACTCCTTGTATTTGGTGAAGCAAATACCAAATTCCCAGTGCAGCAGCAAGAAACACCACGAAAAGTGGAGGATGACCAAATGTCTTCAGAGTCCACACGAGGAGACACTTAGCCTCCAGTGGCCACAGTTTACCTACAAAGAGAGAATTCAGCACTGCTGCCTCATGGTCGTTGGAATATAAGAAACCATGTCTTCCAGGTCACATAGATGCAGACCCATCTTTGATGGTCTCACTACAAAGAAAGTTAAAGCTCATGACAACAACATATATTTCAAGTGCCCAACCTCAGAGGCAGTTTCCCAAGAACTCTTAGGCCAGCAGAGCTCCATGTTTGTGGAGTGTTTACCCTGTTCTTTACTTTTGGAAACTCCTCTACCACCTCCAAGGTTGTGAACTCCCGAGCATATTCCATTCCAGATATGTATTCACAGATTTTCACACTTTTCTACTCTAATTGTGTCTTACTTGGGGCCAAGCTAATATCAAGGCATTGTTCTGAATGTGAGTGGAAAGATTTTTGTGTAACACATATTTACATACACATTCGATTCATTTTTCAATTTTCTATTTGAAATACTGAAGCCCTGAAACTAACACATACCCTACTATACTCTGACTTATAATTCTAATATGATGGTGAAAAATAACCCAAACAGAATAGAAATACAAGCAGTTCCGAGGAGGCATGGTGTATTGTTACAATTGGTTTTTGCATTATATAGTGTAGGAGTTATAAATCTAGTCAATTTTTTTTTGTTGAAATAGTTCTACATGTGTTTTTAAAATTAAAAAATATGTGAATTCCTGTCTCCCTTTCTCTGTAGCCTATTCAGCACATGTATTTTTATATGCACATATAGAATTCTACCTGGTACCAAACGTACATACTTGTGAGGTAACTGAATTGGCAGATGCAAATTGTGCTAAAGGATCACTCCTCCTAAATGCTGTTGGAACTGAAAATTCAACCTATGGGTGAGCTTCCTAGTTGAATATCATTATACATTAATCCATGTTCAGTAAAATGAATATTTTTCGATCTGTGGATTATATATATTTCATGATGAATTTTGATTGGCATATATATTGCTACTTTTTTTTTCTTTTATTGGTTGCTCAAAACATTACAAATCTCTTGACATATAATATTTCTTACATTAGATTCAAGTGGCTTATGAACTCCCATTTTTAGCCCAAATAGAGGTTACAGAATCACATCGGTTACACATCCACATTCTTACATAATGCCCTATTAGTTACTGTTGTATTCTGCTACCTTTCCTATACTCTACTATCTCCCCTCCCCTCCCTTCCTATCTTATCTTTTTCCCCCATCTACTGTAATTCATTTCACTCCATGTTTATTTTCCCATTCCACTCACAACGATATGTAATTTTGTGTAACAATGAGGGTCTCCCTCCATTACCATGCAATTTCCCTTTTCTCTTACTTACCCTCCCACCTCATGTCTCTGTTTAAAGTTAATCTTTTCTTCCTGCTATTGCTCCCTGCTCTGTTCTTAGTTGCTCTCATTATATCAAAGAAGACATTTGGTATTTATTTTTTAGGGATTGGCTATTTTCACTAAGCATAATCTTCTCCAGTGCCATCCATTTTTCTGCAAATTTTATGATTTTGTCATTTGTTAGTGCTGCGTAATACTTCATAGTGTATAAATGCCACATGTTTTTTATCCATTCATCTATTGAAGGGCATCTGGGTTGGATCCACAGTGTTTCAGTTGTGAATTGTACTGCTATGAAAATCGATGTAGTAGTATCCCTGTATTACTCTCTTTTAAGGTCTTCAGGGAATAGTCCGAGAAGGGCAATAGCTGAGTCAAATTGTGGTTCCATTCACAGCTTTCCCAGGAATCTCCATACTGCTTTCCAAATTGGCCACACCAGTTTACAGTCCCACCAGCAATGTACAAGAGTATCTTTTACCCCACATCCTTGCCAGCACTTGTTGTTTGACTTCATAATGGCTGCCAATTTACTGGAGTGAGATGGTATCTTAGGATGATTTCGATTTGAATTTTTCTGACTGCTAGAAATGGTGAGCATTTTTTATGTACTTGTTGATTGATTGTATGTCCTTCTCTGAGAAGTGTCTGTTCAAGTCCTTGACCCATTTTTTTAATTGGGTTATTTGTTATCTTATTGTCTATTTTTTTGAGTTCTTTGTATATTCTGGATATTAGGGCTCTATCTGAAGTGTGAGGAGTAAAAATTTGTTCCCATAATGTATGCTCCTTATTTACCTCTCTTATTCTTTCTCTTGCTGAGAAAAAACTTTTCAGTTTAAGTAGTCCCATTTGTTGATTCTTGTTATTAACTCTTGTGCTATGGGTGTCCTATAAAGGAATTTGGAGCCCAACCCCATAATATGTAGATCAGAGCCAACTTTTTCTTCTATCAGACACAGAGTCTCTGATTTGATATCTAGCACCTTGATCCACTATGAGTTAACTTTTGTGCATGGCGACAGAAAGGAATTCAGTATCATTTTGTTGCATATGGAGTTCCATTTTTCCCAACACCATTTGTTGAAGATAATATATTTCCTCCATTGCATGCTTTTAGCTCCTTTTTCAAATATAAGATAGTTGTAGCTTTTTGGATTAGTCTCTGTGTCCTCCATTCTGTACCATTGGTCCACCCGCCTGTTTTGGTACCAGTACCATGCTGTTTTTTTTTGTTGTTGTTGTTTTATTTTGTTTTTTTTAATTAATTTTATTGTAGGTTGTTCAAAACATTACATAGTTCTTGATATTTCATATTTCACACTTTGATTCAAATGGGATATGAGCTCCCATTTTTACCCCATATACAGATTGCAGAATCACATCAATTGCACAACCATTGATTTACATATTGCCAATCTGGTGACTGTTGTATTCTTCTGCCTTTCCTATCCTCTACTATCCCCCCTCCCCCTCCCCTCCCCTCTTCTCTCTCTACCCCCTCTACTGTAATTCATTTCTCCCCCTTATATTTTTCCTCCTTTCCCCTCACTTCCTCTTGTATGTAATTTTCTATACCCCTGAGGATCTCCTTCCATTTACATGCAATTTCCCTTCTCTCTCCCTTTCCCTCCCACCTCTCATCCCTGTTTAATGTTAATCTTCTTCTAATGCTCTTCGTCCCTACTCTGTTCTTAGTTACTCTCCTTATATCAAAGAAGACATTTGGCATTTGTTTTTAAGGGATTGGCTAGCTTCACTTAGCATAACCTGCTCTTATGCCATCCATTTCCCTCCAAATTCTATGATTTTGTCATTTCTTAATGCAGAGTAATACTCCATTGTGTATAAATGCCACATTTTTTTTATCCATTCTTCTATTGAAGGGCATCTAGGTTGGTTCCACAGTCTTGCTATTGTGAATTGTGCTGCTATGAACATGGATGTAGCAGTGTCCCTATAGTGTGCTCTTTTTAGGTCTTTAGGGAAAAGACCGAGAAGGGGAATAGCTGGATCAAATGGTGGTTCCATTCCAAGCTTTCCAAGAAATCTCCATACTGCTTTCCAAATTGGGCGCATCAATTTGCAGTCCCACCAGTAATGTACAAGAGTACCCTTTTCCCGACATCCTCGCCAGCACTTGTTGTTGTTTGACTTCCTAATGTCTTTCAATCTTACTGGAGTGAGATGGTATCTTAGGGTGGTTTTGATTTGCATTTCTCTGACTGCTAGAGATGGTGAGCATTTTTTCATATACTTGTTGATTGATTGTATGTCCTCCTCTGAGAAATTTCTGTTCAGGTCCTTGGCCCATTTGTTGATTGGGTTATTTGTTATCTCATTGTCTAATTTTTTTAGTTCTTTGTATATTCTGAATATTAGGGCTTTGTCTGAAGTGTGAGGAGTAAAGATTTGTTCCCAGGACGTAGGCTCAATATTTACCTCTCTTATTGTTTCTTTTGCAGAGAAAATCTTTTTAGTTTGAGTAAGTCCCATTTGTTGATTCTAGTTATTAACTCTTGTGCTATGGGTGTCCTATTGAGGAATTTGGAGCCCGACCCCACAGTATGTAGATCATAGCCAACTTTTTCTTCTATCAGACGCCATGTCTCTGATTTGATATCAAGTTCCTTGATCCACTTTGAGTTAACTTTTGTGCATGGCGAGAGAAAGGGATTCAGTTTCAATTTGTTGCATATGGATTTCCAGTTTTCGCAACACCATTTGTTGAAGATGCTAGCCTTCTTCCATTGCATGCTTTTAGCCCCTTTATCGAATATAAGATAGTTGTAGTTTTGTGGATTGGTTTCTGTGTCCTCTATTCTGTACCATTGGTCCACCCGCCTGTTTTGGTACCAGTACCATGCTGTTTTTGTTACTATTGCTCTGTAGTATAGTTTGAAGTCTGGTATAGCTATACCGCCTGATTCACACTTCCTGCTTAGCAATGTTTTTGCTATTCTGGGCCTTTTATTTTTCCATATGAATTTCATGATTGCTTTCTCTATTTCTACAAGAAATGCCATTGGGATTTTGATTGGCATTGCATTAAACCTATTGAGAACTTTTGGTAATATGGCCATTTTGATGATGTTAGTTCTACCTATCCATGAACAGGGTATATTTTTCCATCTTCTAAGATCTTCTTCAATTCTCTGTTTAGGGTTCTGTAGTTTTGAATGTATAAGTCTTACACCTCTTTTGTTAGGTTGATTCCCATGTATTTTATTTTTTCTGAGGATATTGTGAATGGGGTGCTTGTCCTCATTTCCATTTCAGAGGATTTGTCGCTGATATACAGGAATGCCTTTGATTTATGCGTGTTGATTTTATATCCGGCCACTTTGCTGAATTCATTTATTAGCTCTAATAGTTTCTTTGTAGACCCTTTTGGCTCTGCTAGGTATAGAATCATGTCATCTGCAAATAGTGATAATTTGAGTTCTTCTTTTCCTATTTTTATGACTTTAATTTCTTTCGTCTAATTGCTCTGGCCAGTGATTCGAGAACTATGTTGAACAGAAGTGGTGAGAGAGGGCATCCCTGTCTTGTTCCAGATTTTAGAGGGAATGCCTTCAGTTTTTCTCCATTCAGAATGATGCTAGCCTGAGGCTTAGCATAGATTGCTTTTACAATATTGAGGTATGTTCCTGTTATCCCTAGTTTTTCTAGAGTTTTGAACATAAAGGGATGCTGTACTTTGTCGAATGCTTTTTCCGCATCTATCGAGATGATCATATGGTTCTTATTTTTAAGCCTATTGATGTGGTGAATAACATTAATTGATTTCCGTATATTGAACCAACCTTGCATCCCATGGATAAATCCTACCTGATGATGGTGCACAATTTTTTTGATATGTTTTTGTATCCGGTTCACCAGAAGTTTATTGAGGATTTTTGCATCTAGGTTCATTAGAGATATTGGTCTGTAGTTTTCTTTCTTTGGAGTGTCTTTGTCTGGTTTAGGAATCAGGGCGATGTTGGCCTCTTAGAATGAATTTGGAAGTTCTCCCTCTTTTTCATTTTCCTGAAATAGCTTGAAAAGTATTGGTATTAGTTCCTCTTTAAAGGTTTTGTAAAACTCTGCTGTATACCCATCCGGTCCTGGGCTTTTCTTAGTTGGTAGTCTTTTGATGGTTTCTTCTATTTCCTCAATTGATATTGGTCTGTTTAGGTTGTCAATATCCTCCTGACTCAATCTGGGCAAATCATATGACTTAAGAAATTTATCGATGCTTTCACTATCTTCTATTTTATTGGAGTATAAGGATTCAAAATAATTTCTGATAATCTTCTGTATTTCTGAAGTGTCTGTTGTGATATTGCCTTTTTCATCCCGTATGCTAGTAATTTGAGTTCTCTCTCTTCTTCTCTTCGTTAGCGTGGCTGAGGGTCTGTCAATTTTATTTATTTTTTCAAACAACCAACTTTTAGTTTTGTCAATTTTTTCAATTGTTTCTTTTGTTTCGATTTCATTAATTTCAGCTCTGATTTTAATTATTTCTTGTCTTCTACTTTTTTGCCGTTGTTTTGCTCTTCTTTTTGTAGGACTTTGAGTTGAAGTATTAGATCATTTATTTGTTGTTTTTTTTCTTTTTTTAAGGATTGAACTCCAAGCAATAAATTTTCCTTTTAGAACTGCTTTCAATGTGTCCCATAGATTTTGACATGTTGTGTCGGTGTTTTCATTTATCTCTAAGAATTTTTCAATTTCCTCCTTGATGTCTTCTATAACCCATTGATCATTCAGTAACCTATTTTTCATTCTCCAAGTGATGCATGATTTTTCCTTACTTCTTTTATCATTGATTTTCAATTTCATTCCATTATGTTCAGATAAGATGCATGGTATTATCTCTACTCCTTTATATTGTCTAAGAGTTGCCCTGTGACATAATATAAAATCTATTTTTGAGAAGGATCCATGTGCTGCTGAGAAAAAAGTGTAAATGCTTGATCTTGGGTGGTATATTCTATATATGTCAATTAAGTCCAGGTTATTAATTATGTTATTGAGTTCTATAGTTTCCTTATTCAACTTTTCTTTGGAAGATCTATCCAGTGGTGAGAGAGGTGTGTTGAAGTCTCCCATAATTATTGTATGGTGGTCTATTAGACTCTTGAACTTGAGAAGAGTTTGTTTGATGAACATAGCTGCACCATTGTTTAGGGCATATATATTTATGATTGTGATGTTTTGTTGGTGTATGGTTCCCTTGAGCTGTATGTAGTGTCCCTCTTCATCCCTTTTGATTAACTTTGGCTTGAAATCTATTTTATATGATATGAGTATGGACACTCCTGCTTGTTTCCAAAGTCCATATGAGTGATATGATTTTTCCCAACCTTTCACCTTCAGTCTAT
This sequence comes from Callospermophilus lateralis, assembly GCF_048772815.1. Classification (NCBI taxonomy): domain Eukaryota; kingdom Metazoa; phylum Chordata; class Mammalia; order Rodentia; family Sciuridae; genus Callospermophilus; species Callospermophilus lateralis. Next base: position 496,494 of record NW_027511753.1, on the reverse strand, counting down.
GTATGTCTTTTCCTATCAAATGCGTCTCCTGAAGGCAGCATATTGTTGGGTCTTGTTTTGTGATCCATTCTACTAGCCTGTGTCTCTTAATTGGTGAGTTTAAGCCATTAACATTTAGGGTTATTATTGAGATATGGGTTGTTCTTCCACCGATATTTGTTTATTTATGTTCCTAAACATGGTTTGTTTTCCTCTTTGATTATCCCCAGCCTTTACTGTACTCCCTCCCGCTGTTGGTTTTCATTGATATTTTCCATTTCCTATTCCTGTAATATTTTGCCGAGGATGTTTTGAAGAGATGGTTTTCTAGCTGCAAATTCTTTTCACTTTTGTTTATCGTGGAAGGTTTTAATTTCATCTTCCATACTGAAGCTTAATTTTGCTGGATACACAATTCTTGGTTGGAACCCATTTTCTTTCAGTGTTTGAAATATGTTATTCCAGGATCTTCTAGGTTTCAGAGTCTGTGTTGAAAGATCAGCTGTTATCCTGATTGGTTTACCCCTAAATGTAATCTGCTTCCTTTCTCTTGTAGCTTTTAAAATTCTCTCCTTATTCTGTATGTTGGGCATCTTCATTATAATGTGTTTAGGTGTGGATCTCTTATGATTTTGCACATTCGGCATCCTGTAGGCTTCTAGGATTTGGGATTCTGTCTCATTCTTCAAGTCTGGGAAGTTTTCTCGTATTATTTCATTGAATAGATTGCTCATTCCTTTTGTTTGGACCTCTATACCTTCCTGTATCCCAATGACTCTTAAGTTTGGTCTCTTTATGTTATCCCATATTCTTGAATGTTCTGCTCATGGTTTCTTAACAGCTTTGCTGAGCTGTCTATGTTCTTCTCCAGTTGAAATACTTTGTCTTCATTTTCTGATGTTCTATCTTCTAAGTGTTCTACTCTGCTGGTAGTATTCTCAATTGAGTTTTTAATTTGGTTTATTGTTTCCTGCATTTCCAGGATTTCTGTTTGTTTGTTTTTTATAACCTCGATCTCCCTGTATAATTGATCTTTTGCTTCTTGGATTTGTTTATGTAATTCATTTTCGAAGTGGTTGAAGTGGTCTTTCATTGTCTGATTTTGCTGTCTAATGTCTTCCTTGAGACTCCAGATTATCTGAAGCATGTATATCCTGAATTCTTTATCTGACATTCCATCTGCTGCAGATATTACCTCTTCTAAAGTTGAGTTGACCTGCATTGCTTGTGGTCCTTTCTTTCCTTTTCTTTTCATACTGATCACGTTTCTTTCTGCTTGGTGAAACTGTTGTGTTATTGATTTTACCCCTATATATTTATGTTGCTCTTGTATAGTTGCAAAGTTTCCCTCGCAGGCTTTGGCGGTGGTTCTGCCCCTCCTCCAATTGGGGCAATGTGCCTACCATGCCGGCAGGTCGCTGTGCCTGTACTTTCGGTGGGCCTGTTTTTTCGGTGGTCACAGGTCCGCCTATCTTGCAGGCGTGAGCAGCGGCTCTGCCCCTCCGCTGGCTGCTAGGCCTGTTCTGTCTGTCGTTTGCAGGTCTGTCTACCTAACAGGCGCTGGTGGCTGCCCTGCCCCTCCTCCAACAGGGGTGATGTGTCAGACGGGCCACTGGGCCTGTTTTGTCAGTGGTCACGGTACCGCCTACCTTGCAGGTGCGTGGGGCAACAGTGCCCCTCAGCAGGTTCTGGGCCTGACCTGCCAGTGGGTCGCAGGTCATTCATTTTTTAGTTCTAGTAGTTTTTGTAGACCCTTTTGTGTCTTCTATGTTTAGAATAATGTCACCCGAAAATAGTGATAATTTACGTTCTTATTTTCCTATTTTTATGCCTTTTATTTCTTTAGTCTGTCTAATTGCTCTGGCCAGTGTTTTGAGAACTATATGGAATAGAAGTGGTGAGAGAGGGTATCCCTGTCTTGTTCCAGATTTTAGAGGAAATGCCTTCAATTTTTCTGCATTCATAATGATGCTAGCTGAGGCTTTGCATAGATAGCTTTTACAATGTCGAGGTAATTTCCTGTTATTCCTAGTTTTTCTAATGTTTTGAACATAAAGGGATGCTGTACTTTGTCAAGTGCTTTTTTTGCTTCTAACAAGATGATCATATGGTTCTTATCTTTAAGTCTATTGATGTGGTGAATAACATTTATTGATTTCCGTATATTGAACCATCGTTGCATCCCAGGGATGAATCCTACTTGATCGTGATGCATAATTTTTTTGATGTGCCTTTGTATTCGATTCGCCAGAATTTTATTGAGGATTTTTGCATGTAGGTTCATCAGGTATATTGGTCTGTAGTTTTCTTTCTTTGAGGTGTCTTTTTCTGATTTCGGAATTAGCGTGATGTTGGCCTCATAGAATGAATTTGGCAGAGCTCCCTCTTTTTCTCTATCCTGAAATAACTTGAAAAGTATTGGTATTAAATCTTCTTTAAATGTTTTGTAAAACTCCGCTGTATAGCCATCCGTTCCTGGGCTTTTCTTGGTTGGTAGTCTTTTGATTGCTTCTTCTGTTTCATCCATTGACATTGGTCTGTTTAAATTTTGTGTATCCTCCTGACTCAGTCTGGGCAAATCATATGACTTGAGAAATTTGTTGATGTCTTCACTATATTCTATTTTATTGGAATATAGGTTTTCCAAATAATTTCTAATTGTCTTCTGTATTTCGGAAGCATCTGTTGTAATATAGCCTTTTTCATCCCATATGTTAGTAATTTGAGTTCTCTCTCTTCTTCTCTTCATTAGCATGGCTAAGGGTCTGTCGAACATATATATTTTTTCGAAGAACCACCTTTTAGTTTTGTTAATTTTTTCAATAGTTTCTTTTGTTTCAATTTCGTTGATTTCTGCTCTGATTTTAATTATTTCTTGCCTTCTGCTACATTTTCTGTTGTTTTGCTCTTCCTTTTCTAGGGCTTTGAGTTAAAGTGTGAGCTCATTTATTTGTTCAGTTTTACTTTTTTTCAGGAATGACCTCCAGGCAATGAATTTCCCTCTTAAAACTGCTTTCATTGTGTCCCATAGATTCCGATATGTTGCGTCTGTATTTTCATGTATCTCTAAGAATTTTTTGATTTCCTCCTTTATATCTTCTCTAACCCACTGATCATTCAGTAACATATTGTTCATTTTCCATGTGATGTAGGATTTTTCCTTCCTTCTTTTATCATTGATTTCCAGTTTCATTCCATTATGATCAGATAAAATGCATGGTATTATCTCCACACCTTTATATTTACTGAGGGTTGCCCTATGGCATAATATATGGTCTATTTTTGAGAAGGATCCACGAGCTACTGAGAAAAAAGTATATCCACTTGATGATGGTTGATATATTCTATATATGTCAGTTACATGTAGGTTATTGATTGTGATGTTGAGTTCTATACTTTCTTTATTCAACTTTTGTTTGGAGGATCTGTCCAATGGTGAGAGAGGTGTGTTGAAGTCTCCCATAATTATTGTGTTGTGGTGTATTTCATTCTGGAACTTGAGGAGAATTTGTTTTTTGAACGTTGCAGCACCATTATTTGGTGCATAAATATTGATATTTTTTATGTTTTGTTGGTGAATGGTTCCTTTTAACAGTATATAATGTCCTTTCTTATCCCTTTTGATTAAATTAGTCTTGAAGTCGATTTTATTCGATATGAGGATGGCCACCCCTGCTTGCTTACGAGGACCATTGCATGGTATATTTTTTCCAAAACTGCACCTTCAGCCTGTATGTCTTTTCCATTCAGATGTGTCTCCTGGAGGCAACATATTGTTGGATTCGTTTTTAATCCAAGTTACCAGCCTATGTTGCGTTATTGGAGAGTTTAAGCCATTAACATTTAGAGTCACTATTAATATATGGTTTGTACTGCCACCCATAATTGATGATTCTTCTTTTTTTTTTTAATTTAGTTTGTTTCTCCATGATTAGCTTTTCCCCCACCCTCTGTCCTTACTGAGGCACTTCCCACTGATGGTTTTGGTTGTTGATTTTCATTTCTTCTTTGTGTATTGTTTTGCTCAAGATGCTTTGCAATGCTGCTTTTCTGGCTACAAATTCTTTTAGCTTTTGTTTATCATGAAATATTTTTATTTCATTGTCATACCTGAAGCTTAATTTTGCTGGATACAGAATTTTTGGTTAGCATTCATTGTCTTTCAGTGTTTGAAATACGTTGTTCAAGGATCTTCTCGCTTTCAGCGACTGTGATGAAAAATCCCTTCTCAACCTTATTGGTTTACCCCTTAATGTAATCTGCCTCCTTTCTCTTAGAGCTTTTAATATTTTCTCTTTGTTTTGTATATTGGATATCTTCATTACGATGTGTCTTGGTGTTGATCTACTGTGATTTTGTGTGCTCGGTGTCCTGTAAGCATGTCCAATTTGTATATCCGTTTACTTTGTATTTCTGGAAATATTTCTGTAATTATTTCATTCAATAGATTACTCATTTCATTGGTTTGAATCTGTGTACCTATCCAGATGACTCATAAATTTGTTTTTTTATGTTATCCCATATCTCTTGGATGTTTTACTCATGATTTTTTACCAGCCTTTCTGTGTTGGCTAGATTCATTTCAAGATGATATATTTTGTCTTCATTATCGAACATTCTGTCTTCTACTTGCTGCACAGTGTTAGTGATACTCTTAATTGACTTCTTAATTTGGTTTATCATTTCCTTCATTTCTAGAATTATTGTTTGATTTTTTTATAATTTCTATCTCCTGATAAAGATTCTTAACTTCTTCTTTTATCTGTTTATGTAATTCATTTTCAATGTGTTCTTTCACTGTTTGGATTTGCTGTCTCGTATCCTCTTTAAGTTTCCATTCCATCTGTCTAAGGTATTCCTTGAGTTCTTTATATGACCATTTTTCTGATGACTATAGGTCCTCCTGAATATTTAGGCTGTCCTTCATTGTTTGTACTTATTTTCTTCCTTGATTTTTTGTGCTGCTCATGTTACTTTTTGCTCTGTTTCACTGCTGAGTTACTGTTTACTCTTATAATTTTATTTGATGCTTGGGAGGAAAGATATTAGAAGGAAAGGGAAGAAGTCACTAAAGAGAATGAGAGTAGGCAGGTAGAATTAAAGGAAGGGGAAATAAGAAAATTGAAAAGAAACCATAAGACAAAAGAAAAAAATAGAAAAGAAAGAAAGAAAGAAAAAAATTTAAAAATAATGATCATTTAAAAAATGAATATTAAAATTTAAAATAATAATAATAATAATAATAATAATAATAATAATAATAATAAAATAAAAATATTTTAAAAATGAAAACATTTAAAAACGTTAAAGTACAACAACAACAAAAAAAATGAATTCACATAAAGAATCTAAATGCCACACTCAGTAGGCCTCAAGTTGGAGAAGCAGAGCAGTATTAAGGGCAGGCCTATTTTTTCACTTCTGTTTCAAAGGAAGGGATTCCAGGCCACCCTGATTTTAGGCAAATGAGGGGCAAGGGAGCTTATTTTGGACACGGACGTGGGCTGTGTACCTCCTGGAAACCTCCAGCCGGAGGTTATGATGAGTGTCTACATGGAAGAAGATGAGGGCCATGTTGGGGTGTTTTGGTTTTAGCTGTGAACATTTGTATGGCGGTAGGAAGAGAAGACTGGGTCCACCTGGGCTTGAACTCTTGTGTGATTCAACATAGAGACTGAGATCTGGAATTGACCTCAGAGAAGTATTGCCATGAATTGTGTTGGGATTTTAGAAGGCCATGCATGAGAGTCGCCCTTGGAAAGTGAGATCTAGGCCCAAGGTGGCTTTCCACAGAGCAAAGGGAATCTCAGCCAGGATATCACATGATTTTCTTCTGAAAGACTTGGCAGCCATAGTTGAGAGTCAAAGGCTCATGGACCTCATATTGTAGACCTCAATGGGCCTGGCTTCATGTGACCTTTTGGCCACCCTTTGGGAAGCCTTGCCTCTGAGAGTTCTCCAGAGCTTTCATTGAAATGAGCTTGCTCAACATTTAATGGTTAATGAATGAATTGAAACCCACAGTGCCTCCAACTTCATCCTTGAAAATTGGCCAGATAAAAACCATGAAATTTTTGAAATTCCCAAGACTAGGTGTCACAGGAGAACCTTTGGATGTCCTCTAGCTGATCATGAGAATACAAGACAATGCCTTTATTGACTGGTTTACATGAAAATGGTGTATAACAGAGATGCCAGTAAGTTGGAGCCTGCTGAGTAGTGTTCCTAGAGCCGTGGTGGGCAGGTGTGTGATAAAAAATCTCTGGTGTTGCCATGTTTATCTGCCATTGGTGTCCAAATATCTTGTGACTGATATTTTGCAGCCAGTAGACCCTTATATGTAAAAGCATCTTGTTATATGGAGAGGTTTTAGGGCAATGTTCAGAATCAGGTTGCTATGGTCAATGGAGCAAGCTATGTGGGATAGAAGCCTGGTTGATGCATTCTCCAACAGAACCCGACCCACCACAACTGACAGAATTCCCTACAGCACTGTGTCCCAGGTGAACGCTTTTTATTTCATGAAGCAAATACCACACTCCTAGTGCAACAGCAAGAAACACCATGAAGAGTGGAGGATGACCAAATGGCTTCACAGTCCACATGAGGAGACACTTGCCCTCAGTGGCCACAGTTTACCTACACAGAGAAAATTCAGCACTTCTGCCTCATGTTCATTGGAAAATAAGAAACCATGTCATCCATGTCACATAGATGCAGACCCAGCTTTGATGGTCTCACTACAAAGGAAGCTAATGCTCCTGACAACAAAATATATTTCAAGTGCCCAACCTCAGAGGTAGTTTCTCCAGATGTTGGGCCGGCAGAGCTTCATGTTTGTGGAGTGTTTACCCTGTCCCTTACTTTTGGAAACTCCTCTACCACCTCCAAATTTGTGAACTCCTGAGCATTTTCTATTCCAGATATGTATTCACAGATTTTCAAACTCTTCTCCTCTAATTGTGTCTTACATGGGGCGAAGGTAATGCCAAGGCATTGTTCTGAATGAGAGTGGAAAGATTTTTATGTAGCACATATTTGCATACACATTGGATACATTTTCCAATTTTCCATTCGAAATACTGAATCCCTGACACTAACAAATTTCCTTCTAGACTTTTACTTATAATCTTAATATGATGCAGAAAAATAACCAGACAAAATAGAAATACAAGAGGTTCACCGGAGGCATGGTGTATAGTTGGATTTGCCTTTCGTATGATAAATGGTAGGTGTTATAAATCAAGCCAATTTTAATTGAAATAGTTCTCCATGTGTTTTAAAAGTTAACAAATATGTGAATAACTGTCTCCCTTTCTCTGTAGCCTATTCAGCACATGTATTTTTTATGCACATATTGAATTATACCTGGTATCACACGTACATTTTGTGAGGTGGCTGACTTGGCAGATACAAATTGTAAGAAAAGATCACTCCTACTAAACGCTGTTGGAACTGAAAATTCAACATATGGGTCAGTTTTCTAGTTGTACAACATAAATTGATATTCAGGAAAATGAAAGAAAAATGAATATTTTTGGATCTCTGGATGATATATTCTTCATGGTGAATTTCAGTTGGCATACATAATGCTACTTTTTAATGTCTGTGTGTGTGTGTGTGTGTATATATATATATATATATGTATTCACTCTCCAGATTTTTCAAAATATGAAATGTATTTGTCTGATTATACACTCCCTAAATTCATTCATATTTATGTATGTGGTTGTATAATCAACTTTTCACAAGTTTATTCTCAGAAATATTCATCCACCTGAAATACATATTTGTTTCCTACTAATGAAAACTAACTTCAGGGGATCATATGATGACAGCAAAAGGAGTGCATCAACCCCATGTACAGCGTCACTGTGCAGGAGAATGACGAATTTCCAGCAAAATTTGGGTGGTCCTAAACCTAGTGGAAGTATTTCCATCTCACGAGGATCAGCTACGGGGCTCAAACGAGAGTGATTTGTCTGCATGGAGCATCATGCTGCTGATTCAGCAAATCGCCCTGCGGGTAGAGTCTGTGGCGCGTGCTGGGAAGCAATGAGATAGCAACACAAATATTCAGTGGTGCAGATTCTGTGGGCTCCTGCCATCTGTACAATCACTGTGCTCATTGCTGAATTCTGGGTTTGAGACCAGGGAAATACACGGTCCAATTCGGTTTTCCACACCAGTCAGACCACAGAGGAAGCCAGGGGCCACCATCTTGGAGAGCTGACGTCACCATTCCTGTTTTCAACTGATAGCAGCTCATTCAGCTATAGAACAGGTAATCTCAGGCTGTCATTCGCCTGTGTCTCGGAGACAAATTACTCAGGCCTGCTCCTATCAGAACATACACCAAGCCCAGAGCGGCCGAATTCTGGCTCCTGGAACTGATCAGGCCCAGGGCTAAAGAACCTGCGGAAACTGCTTCTCGGTCTAGGTCTTGCTGAATACTGTGGAGGTAAATACCTACCAAGCCTTCATAGGCAGTGGCAACAGGATTGAGACGGGGCTTGTGAGGGCCGGTCAGGACTCACCCATTACTTTGTTCATCCGGCAAAGGGAACGAAATGCTGCCATTCGCATGGGATACCAACATGTTAGAGATCTGAAGTCATCACAAAGTGGCGGAGGAGATAACTTCATCGATACCAGCGGTGAGAGAAACAGTTGGTCTCCTGGTAAAAAAAGTGAGTCACAAACACCCGAGTCTCTCTCACTCTGTCTTCAAGCTAGAGGGACAGAGCAGAGACACCGCTCACGCCCGGCACTGGCCCAGCGACCCGCAGGCGTGGTAGTCACGTCATCCCAATTGGAGTAGGGACAGAGCAGAGCCGCCGCCCGTGCCCGGAACAGGCCCATCGACCAGCAGGCTTGGTAGTCACGTCACCCCAATTGGAGTAGGGGCAGAGCAGAGCCACAGCCTATGCCCAGAACAGGCCCAACGACCCGCCGGTGTGGTAGACACGGCACCCCTATTGGAGTAGTGGCAGAGCAGAGCCTTCTCCCGTGCCCATTACAAGCCCATCGGCCCACCAGCATGGTTGTTAGGTCACCCCAATAGGAATAGGGGCAGAGCAGAGCCACCACCCATGCCCAGAACAGGCCCAGCAACCCGCCGGCGAGGTAGTCACATCACCCCAATTGGAGTAGGGGCAGAGCAGAGTGACCAACCTCGCCCAAAATGTAGGCAACCGATCAGCGAAACAGGCCAAGTGGCCTGCGGGCACGGCAGACACATAACCCCATTTGGAGTAGGGGTAGAGCAGATCCACTGCCCGTGCCCACAAAATAGACAGACCTGCGACCGACCAGCAAAGAGGCTCAGCGTCCTGCCGGCATGGTAGACACGTCATCCCAATTTGAGTAAGGGCAGAGTAGAGCTGCTGCCCGCAACTGCAAGGTAGGCAGACCTGCAATGGATCAGCAGAACAGGCCGAGGGGTCCGTGGGCGTTGTAGACACGTCACACCAAATGGAGGAGGGGCAGAGCAGAGCCACTGCCCACGCCCGCATTGTAGACAGACCTGCGACCAACCAGCACAACAGGCCCAGCAGCCCGTCAGCGTGGTAGATAGATCACCCCAATTGGAGGAGCAGAACAGCCGCCCCCCGCTACTTCAAGGGAGACTTTTCAACTATACAAGAGCAATATAAGTATATAGGGGGAAAATTTCAAAAACACAGCAGTTTCAACAAGCAGAGAGAAACGCGAGCAGTATGAAAAGACAAGAAAAGAAAGGACCACAAGCAATGCAGGTAAACAGAATTTTTGAAGAGGTAATAGCTGCCTCAGATGGAATGTCAGATAAAGAATTCAGGATACTCAGGCTTTAGATGATCTGGAGTCTCAAGGAAGACATTAGACAACAAAATCAGACAATTAAAGATCCCTTCGACAATGAATTACATAAACAAATCCAAGAAGCAAAAGATCAACTATATAGGGAGATAGAGGTTGTAAAAACAAACAGAAATCCTAGAATTGCAGGAAGCAATAAACCAACTTAAAAACTCAATTGAGAATACTACCAGCAGAGTAGAACACTTAGAACATAGAACATCAGACAATGAAGACAAAGTATTTCAACTTGAAAAGAACATAGACAGCTCAGCAAGACTGTTAAGAAACCACGAGCAGAACATCCAAGAAATATGGGATAACATAAAGAGGCCAAACTTAAGAGACATTGGGATACAGGAAGGTATATAGGTTCAAACAAAAGGAATGAGCAACCTATTCAATGAAATAATACGAGATAACTTCCCAGACTTGATAAATAAAAAAGAATCCCAAGTTCTAGAAGCCTACAGAACACCGAATGTGCAAAATCATAAGAGAGCCACAACTAGACACATTATAATGAAGATGCCCAACAAACAGAAAAAGGAGAGAATTTTAAAAGCTACAAGAGAAAGGAAGCAGATTACATTTAGGGGTAAACCAATCAGGATAACAGCTGATCTTTCAAAACAGACTCTGAAAGCTAGAAGATCCAGGAATAACATATTTCAAACACTGAAAGAAAATGGGTTCCAACCAAGAATTGTGTATCCAGCGAAAGTAAGCTTCAGGATGGAAGATGAAATTAAAACCTTCCACGATAAACAAAAGTGCAAAGAATTTGCAGCTAGAAAACCATCTCTTCAAAACATCCTCGGCAAAATATTACAGGAAGAGGAAATGGAAAATATCAATGAAAACCAACAGCGGGAGGGAGTACAGTAAAGGCTGGGGATAATCAAAGAGGAAAACAAACCATGTTTAGGAACATAAATAAACAAATATCGCTGGAAGAACAACCCATATCTCAATAATAACCCTAAATGTTAATGGCTTAAACTCACCAATGAAGACACACTGGCTAGTAGACTTGAACAAAAAACTAGACCCAACAATATGCTGCCTACAGGGGACGCATTTGATAGGAAAATGCATACATAGACTGACGGTGAAAGTTTGGGAAAAATCATATCACTCATATGGACTTCGGAAACAAGCAGGAGAGTCCATACTCATATCAAATAAAATAGATTTTAAGCCAAAGTTAATCAAAAGGGATAAAGAGAGACACTACATACTGCTCAAGGGAACCATACACCAACAAGACACAGCAATCGTTAATATATATTCCCCGTACAATGGTGCAGCTATGTTCATCAAAGAAACTCTTCTCAATTTCAATAGTCTAATAGACCACAATACAGTAATCATGGGAGCCATGAACACACCTCTCTCACCACTGGACAGATCTTCCAAACAAAAGTTGAATAAGGAAACTATAGAACTGAATAACACAATTAATAACCTAGACTTATTTGAGATATGTAGAATATAACACCCAACATCAAGCAGTTACCTTTTTTCTCAGCAGCACATGTATCCTTGTAAAAAATAGATCATATATTATGTCACAGGGCAACTCTTAGACAATATAAAGGAGTACAGTTAATTCCATGCATATTATCTCATCATAATGGAATGAAACTAAAAATCAATGATAAAAGAAGGAAGGAAAAATCATGCATCACTTGGAGAATGAACAATAGGTTACTGAGTGATCAATGGGTTATAGAAGACATCAGGGAGGAAATTTAAAAATTCTTAGAAATAAATGAAAATGCAGACACAACATACCGGAATCTATGGGACACATTGAAAGCAGTTCTAAGAGGAAAATTCATTGCTTGGAGTTCATTCCTTAAAAAAAGAAACAACCAACAAATAAATGATCTCATACTTCATCACAAAATCCTAGAAAAAGAAGACGAAAGCAACAGCAAATGAAGTAGAAGGCAAGAAATAATTAAGATCAAAGCTGAAATTAATGAAATTGAAACAAAAGAAACAATTGAAAAAACTTGACAAAAGTAGAAGTTGGTTCTTTGAAAAAATAAATAAAATTGACAGACCCTTAGAAATGATAACAAAGAGAAGAAGAGAGAGAACTCAAATTACTAGAATTAGGGATTAAAAAAGAAATATCACAACAGATATTTCAGAAATACAGAAGATAATCAGAAATTATTTTGAATCCTTATACTCCAATAAAATAGAAGATAGTGAAGGCATCGATAAATTTCTTAAGTCATATGATCTGCCCATATTGAGTCAGGAGGATATAGCAACATAAACAGACCAATATCAATTGAGGAAATAGAAGAAACCATCAAAACACTACCAACTTAGAAAAGCCCAGGACTGTATAGGTATACAGCAGAGTTTAACAAAACCTTTAAAGAGGAACGAATACCAATATTTTTCAAGGTATTTCAAGAAAGTGAAAAAGAGGGAGAACTTCCAAATTCATTCTACGAGGCCAACATCACCCTGATTATTACAGCAGACAAAGACACTTCAAAGAAAGACCCAACATGGCTGCCGGCAAGGAGGCAGCACTTTCAATGCCTCCGCAGGAACGGGAGCAGAGAGGACCATTAATTCACCTGCATGCGGCCTGCTGAGGGACTTCTAGCAAAATTCCGCTGAAAGGAGACCTGCCGGGAATTAGTAAGTCTATTAGAGGGGTCACTTTGTCCCAGACGAGTGAATCTCAGCGAGTGAAACTCAGCAGAAACTCACGGCCAACGCCGAACCCCTGCTGCTGCCCACACTTTGCAGCGTACTTACAAACGGCCACAGCCTGCTTGGGCCCCAGCCGGCCTAGCGCAGAGGCGGTTCGGCGCTGCAAACGACCACCCCCTCCGATCACCCCCTCCCCACCCCGCCGGCTCGGTGCTGTGAACAACGACCCCCACCCCCCACCCCTGCCCCGCCGCGCTCGTGTAAACAGCTCCCACTGGGGCGCAGTCCCGCCGGCTCAGCCGAAAAACCGCTGCTCACACATTGCAGCGAGTATACGGAAGGCTGGGTCCTGCCTTCCCAGCTCTGTGAGCCGCCTTTGGCACTGGAAACAACCACCCCAACCCCCAACCCCTGCCGGGCGGCTCTTGCACAGGGAAATCAGGAGTGGCGCGCGTGACCCGCGGCGCGGAATTCCGGCTACCGCTATCACCAGTGCTGACAACTGAGGTCTCTTGCACCAGCTTCCAGGGGCGTGGCTACCAGAGGGCAAGCAAATTCGCTGGGGGTTCTCAGCCCCAAGCTCTACAAACTTAGGGTCCAAGGGAATGGCAAACAGGGAGAATGTGCCCAGGCGTTCTTGAAAACAGGGCTCACAGGAACAGCAGACTTGGTGTGTAGCCAATATTGTGGTGAGCTTCACCGGTGCACTCAGGATTAGAGACCCGCCCAATCCAGGAGGAAGAGCTGATGCACAGCAATTGGCTCCCGCCTACTGAGAGGAGAAGCGTGGCCCGGTGGGCACAGCTCCACCTACTGGAAGAATAGTGAATCGAACTCTAAGACTGCATTTTTTTATTTTATTTTTATTTTATTTTTATTTTATTTTTTTATTTTTATTTTTATTTTCTCTGGACTCCTGTTTTATTCACACTATGGATGATCTCTCTCATACCAGAATTGTAGTTAACAATCTGAATTGATGAGTCTAAAAGACTGCATGTATTAAATTTTTTTTTTTTTTATTGGTTTTGTTTTGTTTTTGTTGTTGTTTTCCCCAAATTTTTATTAATTCATTTTATCTTATTTTTAATACTAATTTTCATTTTTATTATTGCAATTATGATTTCTTTTTAATTCTTTTTAATTTTCTGATTCCTTTCTCTCTCTCTTCTTTTCTTCTGTCTTTGCATTTATTTTCAATTCTCATATTCCCCCTTCCTTGAATTCTGCCTGCTTACTCTCATTCTCCTTGGTGACTTATTCCCTCCCCCTATAATACCTTTCCTCCCAAGCAGCAAATAAATTTATAGGAGTAATCAACAACTCAGTAGTCAAACAGAACAAGAAGCAATATGAAAAAGCAAGGAAGGAAAGGAGTACAAACAATGCAGGAAGGCCTAAATACCCAGGAGAATATAGATTCATCAGAAAAATGGTCATATAAAGACCTCAAGGAATACCTTAGACAGATGGAATGGAACCTTAAAGAGGATACGAGACAGCAAATTCAAGCAGCAAAAGAACACATTGAGAACGAATTACAAAAACAGATAAAAGAAGAAGTTAAGCATCTTTATCAGGAGATAGAGATTATAAAAAAGAATCAGACAATAATCTTAGAAATGAAGGAACTTATAAACCAAATTAAAAACTCAAATGAGAGTATCACTAACAGAGTGGAGCAAGTAGAAGCCAGAACGTCAGATAATGAAGACAAAATATATCATCTTGAAAAGAGTCTAGCCAACTCTGAAAGGCTGGTTAAAAATCACGAGAGAAGCATCCAAGAGATATGTGATAACATTAAAAAACCAAATTTAAGAGTGATTGGGATAGAGGAAGGCACAGAGATTCAAACCAAGGGAATGTGTAATCTACTACATGAAATAATTACAGAAAACTTTCCAGAAATAAAAAAGGAAACAGATATACAAATTGTAGATGCATACAGAACACCGAGCATACAAAATCAAAGTAGACCAACGCCAAGACACATTGTTATGAAGATATCCAATATACAGAACAAAGAGAAAATATTAAAAGCTACAAGAGAAAGGAGGCAGATTACATTCAGGGGTAAACCAATAAGGTTAACAGCGGATTTTTCATCTCAGACACTGAAAGCGAGAAGATCCTGGAACAACATATTTCAAACACTGAAAGACAATGGATGCCAACCAAGAATTCTGTATCCAGCAAAATTAAGCTTCAGGTACGACAACGAAATAAAAATCTTTCATGATAAACAAAAGCTAAAAGAATTTGCAGCCAGAAAACCAGCATTGCAGAATATCTTGGGCAAAACACTACACGAGGAAGAAATGAGAAACAATAACCAAAGCCAACAGTGGGAAGTGCCCCAGTAAAGACTGACGGAGGGGGGAAAGCTAATCATGGAGAAATAAACTAAATTTAAAAAAAAAAAAAAAGAGAGAGACAAATAATCAAACATGGATGGAAGTACAAACCATATAGCAATAGTAACTCTAAACATTAATGGTTTAAACTCTCCAATAAAGCGACATAGACTGGTAACATGGATTAAAAAAACAAATCCAACAATATGCTGCCTCCAGGAGACACATCTGACAGGAAAAGACATACACAGGCTGAAGGTGAAAGGTTGGGAAAAAATATACCATGCACACGGTCCTCGCAAACAAGCAGGTGTGGCCATCCTCATATCGAACAAAATCGACTCCAAGACTAAGTTAATCCAAAGGGATAAGGAAGGCCATTATATACTGTTAAAAGGAACCATTCACCAACAAGACATAACAATTATCAATATTTATGCACCAAATAATGGTGCTGCGACGTTCATAAAACAAATTCTCCTCAAGTTCAAGAATCAAATAGACCACAATACAATAATTATGGGTGACTTCAACACACCTCTCGCACCATTGGACAGATCCTCCAAACAAAAGTTGAATAAAGAAACTATAGATCTAAATAACACAATCAATAACCTAGACTTAACTGACGTATATAGAATATATCAACCATCATCAAGTGGATATACTTTTTTCTCAGCAGCACATGGATCCTTCTCAAAAATAGACCATATATTATGCCATAGGGCAAACCTCAGTAAATATAAAGGGGTGGAGATAATACCATGCATTTTATCTGATCATAATGGAATGAAACTGGAAATCAATGATAAAAGAAGGATGGGAAAATCCTATATCACATGGAAAATGAACAATATGTTACTGAATGATCAATGGGTTACAGAAGACATAAAGGAGGAAATCAAAAAATTCTTAGAGATAAATGAAAATACAGACACAACTTATCGGAATCTATGGGACACAATGAAAGCAGTTTTAAGAGGGAAATTCATCGCCTGGAGGTCATTCCTCAAAAAAAAGAAAAACCAACAAATAAATGAGCTCACACTTCATCTCAAAGCCCTGGAAAAGGAAGAACAAAACAACAGCAAATGCAGCAGAAGGCAAGAAATAATTAAAATCAGAGCGGAAATCAACGAAATTGAAACAAAAGAAACTATTGAAAAAATCAACAAAACTAAAAGTTGGTTCTTCGAAAAAATAAACAAGATTGACAGACCCTTAGCCATGCTAACGAAGAGAAGAAGAGAGAGAACTCAAATTACTAACATACGGGATGAAAAAGGCAATATCACAACAGATGCTACAGAAATACAGAAGACAATTAGAAATTATTTTGAAAACCTATATTCCAATAAAATAGAAGATAGTGAAGACATCGATAAATTTCTTAAGACATATGATTTGCCCAGACTGAGTCAGGAGGATACACACAATTTGAACAGACCAATATCAATGGAGGAAATTGAAGAAGCAATCAAGAGACTACCCACCAAGAAAAGCCCAGGACCGGATGGGTATACAGCGGAGTTTTACAAAACTTTTAAAGAAGAATTAATACCAATACTTTTCAAGTTATTTCAGGAAATAGAAAAAGAGGGAGCTCTTCCAAATTCATTCTATGAGGCCAACATCACGTTGATTCCGAAACCAGACAAAGACACCTCAAAGAAAGAAAATTACAGACCAATATCCCTGATGAACCTAGATGCAAAAATCCTCAATAAAATTCTGGCGAATCGGATACAAAGGCACATCAAAAAAATTGTGCACCATGATCAAGTAGGATTCATCCCTGGGATGCAAGGATGGTTCAATATACGGAAATCAATAAATGTTATTCACCACATCAATAGACTTAAAGATAAGAACCATATGATCATCTCGATAGACGCAGAAAAAGCATTCGACAAAATACAGCATCCCTTTATGTTCAAAACATTAGAAAAACTAGGGATAACAGGAAATTACCTTGACATTGTAAAAGCTATCTATGCTAAGCCTCAGGCTAGCATCATTCTGAATGGAGAAAAATTGAAGGCATTCCCTCTAAAATCTGGAACAAGACAGGGATGCCCTCTATCACCACTTCTATTCAATATAGTTCTCGAAACACTGGCCAGAGCAATTAGACAGACAAAAGAAATTAAAGGCATAAAAATTGGAAAAGAAGAACTTAAATTATCATTATTTGCGGATGACATGATTTTATACCTAGAAGACCCAAAAGGGTCTACAAAAAAACTACTAGAACTAATAAATGAATTCAGCAAAGTAGCAGGTTATAAAATCAACACACATAAATCAAAGGTATTCCTGTATATCAGCAACAAAACTTCTGAAATGGAAATGAGGAAAACCACTCCATTCACAATATCCTCAAAAAAAATAAAATACTTGGGAATCAACCTAACAAAAGAGGTGAAAGATTTATACAATGAAAACTACAGAACCCTAAAGAGAGAAGTAGAAGAAGATCTTAGAAGATGGAAAAATATACCCTGTTCATGGATAGGCAGAACTAACATCATCAAAATGGCGATATTACCAAAAGTTCTATATAGGTTTAATGCAATGCCAATCAAAATCCCAAAGGCATTGCTTCTAGAAATAGATAAAGCAATCATGAAATTCATATGGAAAAATAAAAGACCCAGAATAGCAAAAGCAATTCTAAGCAGGAAGTGCGAATCAGGCGGTATAGCGATACCAGATTTCAAACTATATTACAGAGCAATAGTAACAAAGACAGCATGGTACTGGTACCAAAACAGGCGGGTGGACCAATGGTACAGAATAGAGGACACAGAGACCAATCCACAAAGTTACAACTATCTTATATTTGATAAAGGGGCTAAAAACATGCAATGGAGGAAGGATAGCATCTTCAACAAATGGTGTTGGGAAAACTGGAAATCCATATGCAACAAAATGAAACTGAACCCCCTCCTCTCACCATGCACAAAAGTTAACTCAAAATGGATCAAAGACCTTGATATCAAATCAGAGACTCTGCGTCTGATAGAAGAAAGAGTTGGCTACGATCTACATATAGTGGGGTCGGGCTCCAAATTCCTTAATAGGACACCCATAGCACAAGAGTTAATAGCAAGAATCAACAAATGGGACTTACTTAAACTAAAAAGTTTTTTCACAGCAAGAGAAACAATAAGAGAAGTAAATAGGGAGCCTACATCATGGGAACAAATATTTACTCCTCACACATCTGATAGAGCCCTAATATCCAGAATATACAAAGAACTCAAAAAATTAGACAATAAGATAACAAATAACCCAGTCAACAAATGGGCCAAGGACCTGAACAGAAACTTCTCAGAGGAGGACATACAATCAATCAACAAGTACATGAAAAAGTGCTCATCATCGCTAGCAGTCAGAGAAATGCAAATCAAAACCACCCTAAGATACCATCTCACTCCAGTAAGATTGGCAGCCATTATGAAATCAAACAACAACAAGTGCTGGCGAGGATGTGGGGAAAAGGGTTCTCTTGTACATTGCTGGTGGGGCTGCAAATTGGTGCGGCCAATTTGGAAAGCAGTATGGAGATTCCTGGGAAAGCTGGGAATGGAACCACCATTTGACCCAGCTATTGCCCTTCTCGGACTATTCCCTGAAGACCTTAAAAGAGCGTATTACAGGGATACTGCCACATCGATGTTCATAGCAGCACAATTTACAATAGCTAGATTGTGGAACCAACCCAGATGCCCTTCAATGGATGAATGGATTAAAAAAATGTGGCATCTATACACCATGGAGTATTACGCAGCACTAAAAAATGACAAAATCTTGGAATTTGCAGGGAAATGGATGGCACTAGAGCAGATTATGCTTAGTGAAGCTAGCCAATCCCTAAAAAACAAATACCAAATGTCATCTTTGATATAATGAGAGCAACTAAGAATAAAACAGGGAGGAAGAGCAGGAAGAAAAGATTAACATTAAACAGAGACATGAGGTGGGAGGGAAAGGGAGAGAAAAGGGGAATTGCATGGAAACGGAGGGAGACCCTCATTGTTATACTAAATTACATATAAGAGGTTGTAAGTGGAATAGGAAAATAAACAAGGTGAGAAATGAATTACAGTATAGGGGGTAGAGAGAGAAGATGGGAGGGGAGGGGAGGGGGGATAGTAGAGGATAGGAAAGGTAGCAGAATACAACAGTTACTATTATGGTATTATGTAAAAATGTGGATGTGTAACCCATGTGATTCTGCAATCTGTACTTGGGGTAAAAAAGGGAGTTCATAACTCACTTGAAGCTAATGTATGCTAATGTATGAAATATGATATGTCAAGAGCTTTGTAGGGTTTTGAACAACCAATAAAAAAATTAAAAAAAAAAAAAAAAAAAAAAAAAAAGAAATGAAGTAGTTTGCCAATGATACACGATGAATTCATGAAAGAGCTGGGAATCAAACTCAGGTATGATTCCAAAATCTATGTTGCTTTCTTTTCTTAATGTGTGCTTCATGGAAGAAGTTTTTTTAAAGGCAAAAAAAAGACAGAAATTAAGTAGAACTGTTATCCTTATATCCCTTACTGGTCTGAGATCCCATGATTCAAAGCACTTATTGAAAATCAGAAACCATGAGATATTCTGGGAAGAGGGAAGGGTCTACTGACTGTAAACCCACCAGTTCTCCAGAGGAAAGCCATCAACATCAAACAACAATGGAATAACCAATATATTAAAAACCATCTACCACTGGCTTTGGACAGGGATTACCCTGTAGAGACAAAAATAAACTCTCTATTACAAGCTTTACAACTGCACCATGACTAGTACTTAATATTCAGCAGCCATATTTTATTGAAAGTCTACTGTGCTTTAAAAACTTTACATAAATCATCTCATCTTCTTTAATTATCTGGAGAATCTTATCAAGTAGCCATTTTACTCTCTATTTTCACGATGAGTAAACTAAGGCAAAGAAGTCAACCTGGCCCCATAGTACTGATAACACCCTTGCCTGTGTCCCAACACAATGTAAATGTCCCATTGTTCGAAATTTACAGCCAGAAAAATCATTGCCAAGTGAAGTTCTAACCTTGCATCAACTTAATCATTTATGATATTGTCATTGTTAAAGAACTTCATTAGATCTTCAATATTTGAGGCTTTTCTGAGTTAACAATATTAAAGAAAGAACAGAGTTACAGATCTTTCCCCAGATGAAAAATCTATTAGTAGACTGGTTAAATAGTTAAGGAAAACCTAAGAGTTTAGTTATTCAAAAACTAACCTGTGTTGAAAACTTAAGACTGACACTAGTTGACAATTAAAAATCTATTTCCTTTAAAAAAAAAAAAAAAAAAAAAAAAAAAAAAAAAAAAAAAAAAAGAAAGAAAACTACAGACCAATATCTCTAATGAACCTACATGAAAAAATCCTCAATACAATTCTGGCGAATTGGATACAAAAAAATATCAAAAAAATTGTGAATCCTGATCAAGTAGAATTCATCCATGTGATGCGCAAGGCTGGTTCAATATACGGAAATCAATAAATATTATTCACCACATCAATAGACTTAAAAATAAGAACCATATGATCATCTCAATAGATGCAAAAAAAGCATTCAATAAAGTACAGCATTCTGTTATGTTCAACACTCTAGAAAAACTAGTGATAAGAGGAACATACCTCAATATTGTAAAAGCAATCTATGCTAAGCCTCAGGCTAGCATCATTCTGAATGGAGAAAAATTGAAGGCATTCTCTCTAAAATCTGGAACAAGACAGGGATGCCCTCTCTCACCACTTCTGTTCAACATAGTTCTCGAAACACTGGCCAGAGCAATTAGACAGACGAAAGAAATAAAGGGCATAAAAATTGGAAAAGAAGTACTTAAATTATCACTATTGCAGATCACATGATTCTATATCTAGCAGTCCCAAAAGGGTCTACAAAGAAACTAATGGAGCTAATAAATGAATTCAGAAAAGTGGCAGGATATAAAATCAACATGCATAAATCAAAGGCATTCCTGCATATCAGCGACAAATCTTCTGAAATGGAAATGAGGACAACCACTCCATACACAATATCCTAAAAAAATAATAATAATAATTAGGAATCAACCTAACAAAAGATGTGAAAGTCTTATACAATGAAAACCACAGAACCCTAAAGAGAGAAATAGAAGAAGATCTTAGAAGATGTAAAAATATATCCTGTTCATGGATAGGCAGAACTAACATCATCAAAATGGTGATATTACCAAAAGTTCTCAATAGGTTTAATGCAATGCCAATCAAAATCCAAACGGCATTTCTTCTAGAAATAGAGAAAGCAATCATGGAATTCATATGGAAAAATAAAAGACACAGAATAAAAAAAAAAAAAACAGTACTAAGCAGGAAGTGTGAATCAGGCGGCCTAGTGATACCAGACTTCAAACTATACTACAGAGCAATAGTAACAAAAATAGCATGGTACTGGTACCAAAACAGGAGGGTGGACCAATTGTTCAGAATAGAGGACACAGAAACCAAGCCAGGAAACTACAACTATCTTATATTTGATGGAGGGGCTAAAAGCATGCAATGAAGGAATATAGCATCTGCAAAAAATGGTGCTGGGAAAACTTGGAATCCATGTGTAAAAAAATGAAACTGAATCCCTTTCTCTCGCCATGCACAAAAGATAACTCAAAATGGATCAAGGAGCTTGATATCAAATCAGAGACATGGAGTCTGATAGAAGAAAAAGTTGGCTACGATCTACATACTGTGGGGTCGGGCTCCAAATTCCTCAATAGGACACCCATAGCACAAGAGTTAATAGCTACAATCAACAAATGGGACTTACTCAAACTAAAAAGGTTTTTCTCAGCAAAAGGAACAATAAGAGAGGTAAATAGGGAGCCTAAATCCTGGGAACAAATCTTTACTCCTCACACTTCAGATAGAGCCCTAATATTCAGAGTATACAAAGAACTGAAAAAAATAGACAATAAGATAACAAATAACCCAATAAACAAATGGGCCAAGAAACAGAACAGACACTTCTCAGAGAAGGACATACAATCAAAAAACAAGTACATAAAAAAATGCTCACCATCCCCAGCAGTCAGAAAAATGCAAATCAAAAGCACCCTAAGATACCATCTCATTCCAGTAAGATTGGCAGCCATTATGAAGTCAAACAACAACAAGTGCTGGTGAGGATGTGGAGAAACAGGTACACTTGTACATTATTGGAGGCACTGCTAATTGGTGCAGCCAATTTGTAAAGCATTATGGAGATTTCTTGGAAAGCTGGGAATGGAACTACCATTTGACCCAGCTATTCCTCTTCTCGGTCTATTCCCTAAAGACCTTAAAAGATCATGCTACAGGGACACTGCTACATTGATGTTCATAGCAGCACAATTCACAATAGCAAGACTGTGGAACCAACCTAGATGCCGTTCAATAGAAGAATGGATAAAAAAAATGTGGCATTTATACACAATGGAGTATTACTCTGCTTTAAAAAATGACAAAATCATAGAATTTGCAGGAAAATAGATGGCATTAGAGCAGATTATGCTAAGTGAAGCTAGCCAATCCCTAAAAAACAAATGCCAAATGCCTTCTTTGATAAAAGGAGAGTAACAACGAACAGAGTAGGGATGAAGAGCATGAGAAGAAGATTAGTATTAAATAGGGATGAGAGGTGGGAGAGAAAGGGATAGAGAAGAGAAATTGATTGGAAATGGAAGGAGACCCACAGGGTTATATAAAATTACATAAAAGAGGATGTGAGGGGAAAGGGAAAAATAATACAAAAAGGGAGAAATTTATTACAGTAGAGGGGGTAGAAAGAGAAGAGGGGAAGAGAGGGGAGAGGAGGAGGGATAGTAGAGGATAGGAAAGGCAGCAGAATACAATAGACACTAGTATGGCAATGTGTAAATCAATTGATGTGTAACTGATGTGATTCTGCAATCTGTATACGGGGTAAAAATGGGAGTTCATAACCCACTTGAATCAAAGTGTGAAATATGATATATCAAGAAATATGTAATGTTTAGAACAACCATAAAAAAATTAAAAAAAAAAGGAAACTAACTTCGGTGAATGAGGCACGCGAATCCTAATATTTCTACAGTAACTTACCAAGTTTAACATCAATGCAAGTAGATTCCAATGGGACATGATGTGTATTTTTACGTTAATTTTTATTCAAAACTGGTACATTACAATTTCATCAGTTTATGCACATCATAGGATATATATTTCATAAACAATTTAGCAAATTTATAGGCATTTGTTTCACTTTCAATCTCTTCCTGCTTCAGAACACATGTATTCCTCCATATTTCTTGACTGGTCTTTGCATGAGAATTCTTTCCGAACACATTATTTTCGATTTCCATAATCACTTTTGAAGCAAACTTCACACACTCTTCATGATAAACCAAAACACTAATATTACCATTAGATGTATAACTGGTTGGAATGAATGAATGTATATCAATATAAGATTTATTGTATATTTTCAGATATCAATTCAATCCATTATTTAAAGTTGGAATCAGTTATATTATTTATTCACAGTATGGTGTATTCATGCTTAATCTCTATATTCATGGACACAGGGTACACCTCTTTGTATCCCCAATAATAATTTTATGTCTTCAATATATTGCTCCCAGAAATGGTGGTAGAAATACTCATGTCACCTGATCTACATATACATTTTATCACAGTAATATTCTGGACAAAAAATGTAAAGGTCACACTTATGATTGTACCAAAGACTAAATGAAAAGAGATCATGGATTACTAAAAACTTCCATGTCCAGGTTGCCTAATGCTCTCAAATGTCAATCCTATTAGTTACTAGATATTTGTTTCTTCCTAAGTTTATATATTCAAACTCAACCCTGGTGAAAATGTCTACTCCTATCACTCACTTAATACTTTGCCTGATTTCATAATGTCTCTATTGATATCTGCTTTTCTACATATTTTCCCAATTTCATCATAGTGACTGACTCTTCATATGTGCTGACATTTACATTCACTCTCTAACCGAAACCCTATAGCTAAAGAATTTTTAGTCCCAATCCTACACTCATTCTTCTTCCTAAACCTACCGACTATCTTCCTAATCCTACCGACTATCCCTTTGGATTGGATGTTCTCTTCCACATTCAAACATCCAAGGTACAAGGTTCTATGCCATTGTATATCAAATTTTCTGAGACATCTTTGCAGAATATAATTAAAAACTAAGTATCCCAATTAAGGGCCCAATGCCCTTCTGGGTTTCAAATCATACCTAGATTTCTGTTTTCATACTTATATTTCACCTCGATATTCTTGTAAATATCGCAGGTTCCCAATACCATTATTTATCGCACAGAATGATTGCTAACCCAAATCGAACCTGTTATTAACCCTAAACATACACTGTTCCCTCAATCTCATTTTACAGAAGAGCAGGGAGAGAGTCGTTCTTACAATACAGGAAAGTAGGGGACATTCCACCTGCTGAGAACCTCAAAGGTCCATTCAAAATGATACCTGGAGAAGATGTAGGCAGCTATGAAGGACCTGAGAGAGCAAAAGTCATCTTCCATGGCAAACAACCTGGTCAGGATGAAGGGATGTGTCTGAATCAGCCTCTCTCTTTTTATTGTAGAGAAGATGGACCAAACCAGGCCTCTGTCCAGAGCTGCTGCTGGGTGCCTATGGTTGACATACCATTCTACCTTGTGAAAGTGTCACAGGAAGTAGGGGCAGCCTCCATCTCATGGGACACTTGGAAGCAACTGTTAGGACAAAGTGGTCGCCAAGGCAGTGACCTCATTCAGTTCCAAAGAAAGTGACATACCTCATTTCCTTGGTGATGGAACTCTCTGAACTTTTGTATCCAAGAATCCACGCACCCCAAGGCAGCCCCAGTTCCAGTGGGCTCACTTGTTTGGATTTACCAAGGACAGAGTCAGTCTTTCTTGGTACCTACTGATGTGAGGATGGCCAAATGCCAGGAGAGCTCTGAAGAGGGACCTTTCCAGAAGAAGCAGGTAGTGGCTCACCCCTTTTTCTTGACAACTTCACAGAGTTGGCCAAGGAAACCAGATCTGAGAGAGGTCAGGCCATGTCCTGAAAATAGGTAGGAAAGTTGGTTTGTTTGGTTTGGAGTGGATTGTTTTTAGTAAGTCGTTTGACCAGGTGAGTGTTTCTGTGTCTGTGTATCCCACTGTGTCCGTTGTTGTAGACATTAGAAAAGAGAATGCATTAATGAATGCCTCCAGTCTAGTATAAATCTTCCCATAATTCATTCTGCCCAATTTATGAATGGACTGCAGCTTGTCTTATTGAGAGGCAATACCTTCTATCTTCCTAAGTTCCTGTTTTCTTCCTGAATTCTGGCCACTCTCCAGAATAGGCTCATGGTTTTGTGTCCAAGATATGTACCACTCCAAGCTCTGTGACATGGCCATGTACTGGATAGCTGAAGAGAATGGCCAGCCTTTCAGAGAACTCAGATATCAGTGTGAACAGGAACGTCTCAGTGGAAAAACCCTGCTTTGGGCCTTTTGCTTACCTATTGTTCTGTTGCACTGAATGTCAGGAAAGACTTTGTCTCAGGCCACCCTTTTGTGAAGCCTGAAGAAAACAATTTTCAAATGGAAATGAATGGGCATCACCTGTGGCTCTTTGTTTAATTGCTTTGGAAAGGGATGTGGCTGAATTAGCCTCTTGGCCTTGTGTGTGGCTGTGACTTACATTCTCAGCACCTGATGGATCTAAAGAATAATCCCATGTGTGCATCAAAAACCATAATGGCAAAAAGATCAGTCATTGTGGATGAAGTCTCTTGCCTTCCTCTGTTAGGTTCCTGACCTCCGTCAAGTGAGAAAATGGATTCTTTGGGTCAAATGAGTTCCTCAAAGCCCTGCAGAGGTGCTTGGGGTTTTGCATGACTCCAAATCACAAAAAATCTATACCTGAAAATCAGTAGGCCTCACATTGGAGAAACAGAGCATTATTAATGACAGGCTTATTTGATCACTCCTGGTTCACAGGAAGGGTGTCCAGGCCACCCTGACTTTAGGCAAATGAGGGCCAAGTGAGCTTATTTTGGACACTTTCTTGGGCTTCGCCCCTCATGAAAATCTTCAGCCAGACATTACGATGAATGACAATATGTAAGAAGATGAGGGCCATGTGGGAGTGTTTTCGTTTTAATTTTGGTCATTTGTGTGGCGGTTGGAAGAAATGACTGGGTTCACCTGGGCTTGAACTCTGGTGTGATTCCCCTTAGAGACTGAGTTGTGGAACTGACCTTAGAGAAGTATTGCATTGAATTTTGTTGGGATTTTAGGAGGCCACGCATAAGAGTCACCCTTGGAACTGAGATCTAGGCCCAGAGTTGCTTTCCACAGATTTTTAAGTTCCTGAAAGAAGTGACCTCACCTCACTTTCTTGGTGATGGAACTCTCTGATCTTGGGATCCAGGAATTCAGGCACAAAAGCCAGGGCCAGTTCCAGTCCGAGTGGTCTCATTTGTTTGGATTTACCAAGGACAGAGTCAGTCTCTCTTGGTACCTACTAATGTGAGGATGGCCAAACGGCAGGAAATCTCTGAAGAGGGGCCTTTCCTGAGAAAGCAGGTAGTGGCTCACAGCTGGCTCCTGACAATTTCATAGAGTTGGCCATGGAGTCCAAATCTGAGACAGGAGTGGCCATTTCAGGGGAACATAGTATGGCCCAAAAGTCAGAGGGCACTCCAGATAGTCAAAGACCTACTTGGCGGAAGGAGGTGCCTTTGTAGGTTTGGTTGTAGGTTTGTGGCTTTGTCTCATGTTCTGAGAATAGGCAAGGAAGGCAGTTTGTTTGGTTTGGAGTGAACTGTTTCTAGTAAGTCGTTTGGCAAGGCGAGTGTTTCTATGTCTGTGTATCCCACTTTTATCCATGGTTGTAGACATTAGAAAAGATATTGGATCAATGGATGTGTCCTGTTTAGTAGAAAGCTTCCCAGAATTCATCCTGCACAATTTATGAATGGACTGCGGCTTGCCTTATCAATTGGCTACACCTGCTATCTTCCTAAGTTCCACTTTTCTTCCTGAATTCTGGCCACTCTCCAGAATAGGCTCATGGTTTTTGTGCAAGATATATACCACCTCCAAGCTCTGTGGCATGGCCATGTACTGGATAGCTGAAGGGAATGGCGAGAATCGCAGAAAACTCAGAAATCACTGTGACCATTAAAGTCTCAGTGGAGAAACCCTGCTTTGGGCCTTTTGGTTACCTATTGTTCTGTTGCCCTGAATGTCAGGAAGGTCTTTGCCTTTGGCCACCCCTTTGTGAAGCCTGAAGAAAACAGTTTTCAAATGGAAATGAATGGATCACCTGTGGCTCTTTGCTTAATTGCTTTGAAAAAGATGTGTCTCATTCAGACCATTGGCCCTGTGTGAGGCTGTTGCTTAGTTTCTCATCACCTGATGGATCTAAAGAAAGATTCCATGTGTACATCCAAAACCAAAGTGGCAAAAAGAGCAGTCATTGTGGATGAAGTCTCTCGTCTTCCTCTGTAAGGTTTGTGACCTCCATCAAGTGAGAATAGGGATCCTTTGTGTCAAATGAGTTCCTCAACGCCCTGCAGATTCTATCCCATAGGTGCTTGGGTTTTATCATGACTCCAGTTCACATAAAGAATCTAAAACCCACAGTCAGTAGTCCTCAAATTGGAGAAGCGGAGCAGTATTAATGGCAGGCCTATTTGATCACATCTGGTTCACAGGAAGGGTGTACAGGCCACCCTGAGTTTAGTCAAATTAAGGGGCAAGGGAGCTTATTTTTGACACTGGCTTGGGCGGAGCCCCTTATGGAAACCTCCAGCCAGAAGTTATGATGAGTGTCTATATGGAAGAAGATGTGGGTCATGTGGGAGTGTTTTGGTTTTAATTGTGGTCATTTGGGTGGTGGTTGGAAGTGACGACTGGGTCCACCTGGGCTGGAACTCTGGTGTGATTCCCCTTAGATACTGAGTTGTGGTACTGACCTCAGAGAAGTATTGCCATGAATTGTGTTGGGATTTTAGGAGGCCACGCATGAGATTTGCCCTTGGAAACTGAGATCTAGGCCCAGGTTGGCTTTTCACAGAGCACTGGGAATCTCAGCCAGGGT
The DNA here is from genome assembly GCF_048772815.1 of Callospermophilus lateralis. NCBI lineage: Eukaryota > Metazoa > Chordata > Mammalia > Rodentia > Sciuridae > Callospermophilus > Callospermophilus lateralis. The sequence continues at coordinate 468,472 of NW_027511753.1, read as the reverse complement.
ATCACATAATTTTATTCTGAAAGGCTTGCAGCCATAGTTGAGAGTCAAAACACACATGGACCTCACATTGTAGACCTCAATGCACCTAGCTTCATGTGATCATTGGCCACTCTTTGGGAAGCCTTGCTTATAAGAGTTCTCCAGAGCTTTCATTGAAATGAGCATCCTCACCATTTAATGGTTCCTGAATGAAGTGAAACCCACAGTGCCTTCAACTTCATCCTTGAAAAATGGCTAGATAAATACGGTGAAATTTTTTTAAATTTCCATGGCCAGGTGGCACTGGAGAAACTTTGGATATCCTGTTGCTGACTATGAGTATACTAGAGAGTGCCTGATGGACTGGGTTTCAAGAAAATGGTGTAGAGCAGAGATGCCAGTAATTTGGAGCCTGCTGAGTAGTGGGCATAGAGCTGCAGTCGGCAGGTGTGTGATAAATCATCTGTGGTGGGGCCATGTGGATCTTCCTTTGGCTTCCAAATTGCTTGTGACTGACATGGTGCAGCAAGCAGACCCTTATATGTAAAGGCGTATTTTTATTTGGAGAGGTTTCAGGGCAATGTTCAGAATCACGTTGCTATGGTCAAGAGGCAAGCTATTTGGAATAGAACCTTGGTGGGTGCATTCTCCTGCAGACCCTGACCCACCACACTTGAGAAACTCCCTCCAACACTTTGTCCCAGTTGGACTCCTTGTATTTTGTGAAGAAAATACCAAACTACCAGTGCAACAGCAATAAACACCACAAAATGTGGAGGATGACCAAATGGCTTCACAGTCCACATGGGGAGACACTTAGCCCCCAGTGACCACAGTTTACCTACAAAGATTGAATTCAGCACTGCTGACTCATGTTCATTGGAACATAAGAAACCATGTCCTCCAGGTCACATAGATGCAGACCCAGCTTTGATGCTCTCATTACAAAGGAATCTAAACCTCCTGACAACAACATATATTTCAAGTGCCCAACCTCAGAGGCAGTTTCTGAAGAAGTCTTTAGGCCAGCAGAGCTCCATATTTGTGGAGTGTTTACACTGTCCCTTACTTTAGTAAACTACTCTACCACCTCCAAGGTTGTGAACTTTTGAGCATATTAAATTCCAGCTATGTATTCCCAGATTTTCGAACTCTTCTCCTCTAATGATGAATTACTTGGGGCGAGGGTAATGTCAAGGCATTGTTCTGGATGACAGTGAAATATTTCTCCATGTTTTTTTTTTTAATTATTTTATTTCATATTATTATTTTATTTTTTTAATTGGGTGTTCAAAACATTACAAAGCTCTTGACATATTATATTTCATACATTAGATTCAAGTGGGTTATGAACTCCCATTTTTATCCCATTACGGATTGCAGAATCATATCTGTTACACATCCGCATTTTTATAATGCCCTATTAGTAACTGTTGTATTCTGCTACATTTTCTATCCTCTACTATCCCTGCTCCCCTCCCATCTTCCCTCTCTACCCCATCTACTGTAATACATTTATATCTTTGTTTATTTTCCCATTCCCCTCACAACCTCTTATATGTAATTTTGTGTAACAATGAGGGTCTCCCTCCATTACCATGCAATTTCCTTTATCTCTCTCTTTCCGCCCCCCACCTCATGTCTCTGTTTAATGTTGATCTTTTCTTCCTGCTCTTCCTCCCTGCTCTGTTGTTAGTTGCTCTCATTATATCAAAGAAGACATTTTTATTTGTTTTTTAGGGTTTGGCTAGCTTCACTAAGCATAATCTGCTCTAGTGCCATCCATTTCCCTGCAAATTCAACGATTTTGTCATTTTTTAATGATGCATAATACTCAATGGTGTATAAATACCACATTTTTTTTATCCATTCATCTACTGAAGGGCATCTGGGTTGGTTCCACAGTCTACCAATTTTGAATTGTGCTGCTATGAACATCGATGTGGCAGTATCCCTGTAATATGCTCTTTTAAGGTCTTCAGGGAATAGTCTGAGAAGGGCAATAGCTGGGTCAAATGGTGGTTCCATTCCCAGCTTTCCCAGGAATCTCCATACTGCTTTTCAAATTTGCCACAACAGTTTGCAGTCCCACCAGCAATGTATAAGAGTACCCTATTCTCCACATCCTCGCCAGCACTTGTTGTTGTTTGACCTCATAATGGCTGCCAATCTTACTAGAGTAGGATGGTATCTTAGGGTGGTTTTAATTTGCATTTCTCTGACTGCTAGAGATGGTGAGCATTTTTCATGTACTTACTGATTGATTGTATGTCCTCCTCTGAGAAGTGTTGGTTCAGGTCCATGGCCCATTTTTTGATTGGGTTATTTATCATCTTATTGTCTAATTTTTTGAGTTCTTGGTATACTCTGGATATTAGGGCTCTATCTGAAGTGTGAGGAGTAAAAATTTGTTCCCATGATTTAGGCTCCCTATTTACCTCTCTCATTTTTTATCCTGCTGAGAAAAAAAACTTTTCAGTTTAAGTAAGTCCCATTTGATGATTGTTGTTATTAACTCTTCTGCTATGGGTGTCCTGTTAAGGAATTTGGAGCCCGACCCCACATTATGTAGATCAGAGCCAACTTTTTCTTCTATCAGATGCAGAGTCTCTTATTTTATATCTAGCTCCTTGATCCACTTTGAGTTAACTTTTGTGCATGGCAAGAGGAGGGGATTCGGTTTCATTTTGTTGCATATGGATTTCCATTTTATACAAAAACATTTGTGGAAGATGCTATATTTCCTCTATTGCATGCTTTTAGCTCCTTTATCAAATATAGCATAGTTGTAGCTTTGTGAATTAGTCTTTGTGTCCTCTATTCTGTACCCATTGGTCAACCCGCCTGTTTTGGTACCAGTGCCATGCTGTTTTTGTTACTATTGCTCTGTAGTATAGTTTTAAGTCTGGTATCGCTATATCGCCTGATTCACACTTCCTGCTAGAATTGCTTTTGCTATTCTGGGTCTTATATTTTTCCATATGAATTCCATGATTGCTTTATCTATTTCTACAAGAAATGCCTTTGGGATTTTGATTGGCATTGCATTAAACCTATAGAAAACTTTTGGTAATTTCGCCATTTTGATGATGTTAGTTCTGCCTATCCAGGAACAGGGTATATTTTTCCATCTTCTAAGATCTTCTTCTACTTCCCTTTTTAGGGTTCTGTAGTTTTCATTGTATAAGTCTTTCACCTTTTTTGTTAGGTTGATTTTCAAGTATTTAATTTTTTTGACGATATTGTGAATGGAGTGTTTTTCCTCATTTCTGTTTCAGAAGTTTTGTCGCTGATATACAGAAATGCCTTTGATTTATGCGTTTTGATTGTATATCCTGCCACTTTGCTGAATTCATTTATTAGTTCTAGTAGATTTTTTTTGTAGACCCCTTTGGTTTTCTATGTATAGAATCATGTCACCAGGAAATAGTGATAATTTACGTTCTTATTTTCCTATTTTTATGCCTTTGATTTCTTTCGTCTGTCTAATTGCTCTGGCCAGTGTTTCGAGAACTATATTGAATAGAACTGGTGACAGAGGGCATCCCTGTCTTGTTCCAGATTTTAGAGGGAATGCCTTCAATTTTTCTCCATTCATAATGATGCTAGCCTGAGACTTAGCATAGATAGCTTTTAAAATGTCGAGGTTAGTTCCTGTTATCCCTATTTTTCTAATGTTTTGAACATAAAGAGATGCTGTACTTGGTCAAATGCTTTCTGCGTCTATCGAGATGATCATATGGTTCTTATCTTTAAGTCTATTGATGTGATGAATAACATTTATTGATTTTCGTATATTGAACCATCGTTGCATCCCAGGGATGAATCCTACTTGATCCTGGTGAAAAATTTTTTTGATGTGCCTTTGTATTCGATTAGGCAGATATTTATTGAGGATTTTTGCATCTAGGTTAATCAGATATATTGGTCTGTAGTTCTCTTTCTTTGAGTTGTCTTTTTCTGGTTTTGGAATTAGGGTGATGTTGGCCTCATAAAATGAATTTGGCAGAGCTCCCTCTTTTTCTATTTCCTGAAATAACTTGAAAAGTATTGGTATAAATTCTTCTTCAAAGGTTTTGTAAAACTCCGCTGTATAGCCATCCGTTCCTGGGCTTTTCTTGGTTGGTAGTCTTTTGATTGCTTCTTCTATTTCATCCATTGATATTGGTCGGTTTAAATTGTGTGTATCCTCCTGACTCAGTTTGGGCAAATCATATGACTTAAGAAATTTATCGATGTCTTCACTATTTTCTATTTTATTGGAATAATGATTTTCAAAATAATTTCTAATTATTCGATGTGCCTTTGTATTCGATTCGCCAGAATTTTATTGAGGATTTTTGCATGTAGGTTCATCAGATATATTGGTCTGTAGTTTTCTTTCTTTGAGGTGTCTTTTTCTGATTTCGGAATCAGCGTGATGTTGGCCTCATAGAATGAATTTGGCAGAGCTCCCTCTTTTTCTCTATCCTGAAATAACTTGAAAAGTATTGGTATTAAATCTTCTTTAAATGTTTTGTAAAACTCCGCTGTATAGCCATCCGTTCCTGGGCTTTTCTTGGTTGGTAGTCTTTTGATTGCTTCTTCTGTTTCATCCATTGACATTGGTCTGTTTAAATTTTGTGTATCCTCCTGACTCAGTCTGGGCAAATCATATGACTTAAGAAATTTGTTGATGTCTTCACTATATTCTATTTTATTGGAATATAGGTTTTCCAAATAATTTCTAATTGTCTTCTGTATTTCGGAAGCATCTGTTGTAATATAGCCTTTTTCATCCCATATGTTAGTAATTTGAGTTCTCTCTCTTCTTCTCTTCATTAGCATGGCTAAGGGTCTGTCGAACATATATATTTTTTCGAAGAACCACCTTTTAGTTTTGTTAATTTTTTCAATAGTTTCTTTTGTTTCAATTTCGTTGATTTCTGCTCTGATTTTAATTATTTCTTGCCTTCTGCTACATTTTCTGTTGTTTTGCTCTTCCTTTTCTAGGGCTTTGAGTTAAAGTGTGAGCTCATTTATTTGTTCGGTTTTACTTTTTTTCAGGAATGACCTCCAGGCAATGAATTTCCCTCTTAAAACTGCTTTCATTGTGTCCCATAGATTCCGATATGTTGCATCTGTATTTTCATGTATCTCTAAGAATTTTTTGATTTCCTCCTTTATATCTTCTCTAACCCACTGATCATTCAGTAACATATTGTTCATTTTTCATGTGATGTAGGATTTTTCCTTCCTTCTTTTATCATTGATTTCCAGTTTCATTCCATTATGATCAGATAAAATGCATGGTATTATCTCCACACCTTTATATTTACTGAGGGTTGCCCTATGGCATCATATATTGTCTATTTTTGAGAAGGATCCATGTGCTGCTGAGAAAAAAAAGTATATCCACTTGATGATGGTTGATATATTCTATATATGTCAGTTACATGTAGGTTATTGATTGTGATATTGAGTTCTATACTTTCTTTATTCAACTTTTGTTTGAAGGATCTGTCCAATGATGATAGATGTGTGTTGAAGTCACCCATAATTATTGTGTTGTGGTCTATTTCATTCTGGAGCTTGAGGAGAATTTGTTTCATGAACAACGTAGCACCATTATTTAGTGCATAAATATTGATAATTGTTATGTCTTGTTAGTGAATGGTTCCTTATAACAGTATATAATGTCCTTCCTTATCCCTTTTGATTAACTTAGTCTTGAAGTCGATTTTATTCGATATGAGGATGTCCACTCCTGCTTGTTTATGAGGATAAGTGTGCATGGTGTATTTTCTCCCAACCTTTCACCTTCAGCCTGTGTGTCTTTGCATTTCAGATGTGTCTCCTGGAGGCAACATATTGTTGGATTTGTTTATTTAATCCAAGTTACCAGCCTATGTCGCTTTATTGGAGACTTTAAGCCATTTACATTCAGAGTTACTATTGATGTATGGTTTGTATGCCAGCCATGTTTGATTATTCATATTTTTTATAATTTAGTTTGTTTCTCCATGACAAGCATTCACCCTGCCTCTGTCATTACCAAGGTACTTCCCACTGATGGTTTTGGTTGTTGTTTTTCATTTCTTTCTTGTGTAGTGTTTTGCTCAAGACGCTTTGCAATGCTTGTTTTCTGGCTTCAAATTCTTTTAGCTTTTGTTTATCATGAAAGATTCTTATTTCGTTGTTGGACCTGATGGTTAATTATGCTGGATACATAATTCTTGGTTGGCATCCATTGTCTTTCAGTGTTTGATATACATTTTTCCAGGATCTTCTCGCTTTCAGCATCTGTGATGAAATATCCATTGTTAACCTTATTTGTTTACCACTGAATGTATTCTGCCTCCATTCTCTTGTAGATTTATTATTTTCTCTTTGTTCTGTATATTGTATATATTCATAACAATGTGTCTTGGCATTGGTCTACTGTGATTTTGTGTGCTCTTGTCCTGTATGCAGCTACAATTTGTATATCCATTTCCTTTTTTTATTTCTGGAAAGTTTTCTGTAATTATTTCATTCAGCAGTTTTCTCATTCCCTTGGTTTGAGTCTCTGTACCTTCCTCTATCCTGATGACTCGTAAGTGTGTTTTTTTTTTTTATGTTATCCCAAATCTCTTGGATGTTTTTCTTGTGATTTTTTTGCCAGCCTTTCTGAGTTGGCTGGACTCGTTTCAAGATGATATATTTTGTCTTCATTATCTGACCTTTTGGCTTTTACTTGCTCCACTCTGTTAGTGATACTCTCAATGGAGTTCTTAATTTGGTTTACCATTTCCTTCATTTCTAGAATTATTGTTTGATTTTTTTTATAATCTCTATCCTCTGATAAAGATGCTTAACTTTTTCTTTTATGTGTTTATGTAATTCATTTTCAATGTTTTCTTTTACTGTTTGGATTTTCTGTCTCGTATCCTCTTTAAGTTTCCATTCCATCTGTCTAAGGTATTCCTTGAGTTCTTTATATGACCATTTTTCTGATGACTCTAGGTCCTCCTGAATATTTAGGGTGTCCTTCGTGGTTTGTACTCCTTTTCTCCCTTGCTTGTTTATGCTGCTCATGTTACTTCTTGTTCTGTTTGACTGCTTAGTTACTGTTTACTCTTATAAATTTATTTGATGCTTGGGAGGAAAGATTTTAGAAGGGAAGCGAAAAAGTCACTAAAGAGAATGAGAGTAGGCAGGTAGAATGCAAGGAATGGGAAATAAGAAAATTGAAAAGAAATGAAAAGACAATAGAAAAAATAGAAAATAAAGAAAGAAAATGATTTTTTTAAAAAAATGATTATGATAATATAAAATTAAAATTTTAAAAAATAATAATAACAAAAGAAAAAATTTAAAAAAAATAAAAACATTTTTAAAAAGTTAAAGAACAGCAACAAAAAATGAAAATAAAAGAAAACAAAAAAAACAAAAACAAAAAAACAAACTAATATAATAATAATAATAATAATAATAATAATAATAATAATAATAAATGCAGTCATAGATTGCAATAAACTTTTTTTTCCATTAGGTAGAGCTGTGCCCACTGGGCCAAGCTTCTCCTTTCAATAGGTGGGAACCAATCACTGTGCAGCAGCTATTCCTCCCACACTGGGTGGGTGTCCAATCCTGAGTGCCTAGGGCCTTCTTTTGTGTTTCCTCAAGCCAGGCCCCACTCACCTGTGACACTCACCACAATACTGGCTACATGCCAGGTCTGCTGCTCCTAGGAGCCCTGTTTTCATGAACGCCTGGGCACAATCTCCCTGTTTGTCTCCCTCAGACCCTAAGTTTTTAGAGCTTAGGCCTGAGAACCCCCAGCGAATTTGCTTGCACTCCGGAAGCCATGCCCCCGGAAGCTGGAGCAAGAGACTTCAGTTTTCAGCACTGGTGGGAGCGGTGGCCTGGAGGTCTGCACCACGAGTCCCATGCCACTCCTAATTCCCTCAGTCTGGATATCGCTCTCAAGGGAGAGCTGGGAGGGGCTCTTAAGATTTCCCCACAAGTTCGCAAATTTATAGGAATTTGCTTCACTTTCAATCACTTCCTGCTTCAGGACACATGTATTCTTCCATGTTTCTTGACAGGTCTTTTCATGAGACTTCTTTCAAGACACATGACTTTCAATTTCCATAATCACTTTTGAAGCAAAACTCACATAAACTTTATGATAAATTATAACTCTGATATTACCATTAGATGTATAACTGGTTGGAATTAATGATTGCATACCAATATAGGATTTCTTATATATTTTCAGATAAAAATTCAATCCATTATTTAAAGTGAAAAGAGTTATATTATTTATTCACAGAATGGTCTATTCATGCATTATCTCTATATTCATAGACGCAGTGTACACTTCTTTATACCCCCAATACTAATTTATACGTCTTCAAAATATTGCTCCCTGAAATGTTGGAAGAAATACTCATGTCACCTGATCTACTTATACATTTAATCACAGAAATATTCGGAACACAAAATGCAAAGGTCACACTTATGTTTGTACCAAAGCCTAAAAGGAAAGTAAACATGGATTACTAAAAACATCCATGTCCATGTTGCCTAATGCTGTCAAATGTCAATCCTATTGGTGACTACATATTTGTTTCTTCTTAAGATTATATATTCAAACTCAACCCTACTGAAAATGTCTAATCCTATCCCTCACTTTATACATTGCCTGATTTCATTATGGCTCTATTTCTATCTGTTTCCTACATATTTTCCCCAGTTCATCATTGTGACTGACTCTTCACATGTGCTGACATTTACATTCACACTCTAATCGATAACCTATTGCTAATAAACTTTTGTTCCTAATCCTATACTCATTCTTTTTGTAAACCTACCGAATATCTTCCTAATCCGACCGACTATCCTTTTTTGACTGGTTGTTCTCTTCTACATTCAATCAAGCAAGGTACAAGGTCTTATGCCATTGTATATTGATCTATCTGAGACCTCTGTGCAGAATGCAATTCAATGCTAAGTATCACAATCAAGGGTCCAATGCCCTTCTGGGCTTCAAATGTTACCTAGATTTCTGGTTTCACACTTATATTTCACATATATATTCTGGTAAATATCGCAGTTTCAAATACCATTATTCATTCTGCAGGATGATTCCTAAACTAAATCCAACATGTTATTGACCCTAAACATACACTGTTCCCTCAATCTAACTTTACAGAAGAGCAGGGACAGAGTTGGTCTTACAATACAGGAATGTAGGGGATCTTCCACCTGCTGAGAACCTCAAAGGTCCATGCAGACATGATCCCTGGAAAAGAGGTAGGCAGCTATGAAGGACCTGAGAGAGCAAAAGTCATCTTCCATGGCAAACAACCTTGTCAGGATGAAGGGGTGTGTCTGAATCAGCCACTTTCTTCTTAATGTAGAGAAGATGGACCAAACAAGGTCTGTGTGGAGAGCTGTTCCTGTGTGTCTATGGTTGATATGCCATTCTAACTTGTGACAGTGTCACAGGAAGTAGGGGCAGCCTCCATCTCATGGGACCCTTGGAAGCAACTATTAGGACAAAGTGTTTGCCAAGGCATTGACCTATTCAGTTCCGGAAGGAAGTGACCTACCTTACTTCTTTGGTGATGGAACTCTCTGAACTTGGGATCCAGGAAGCCAGGCATCCAGAGCCAGTCCCAGTCCCAGTCCCAGTGGGCTCACTTGTTTAGTTTTACTAATGACAGATTCTGTCTTTTTTGGTACCTACTGATGTGAGGATGGCCAAATGCCAGGAGAGCTCTGAAGACGGGCCTTTCCTTAGTAACTAGGTAGTGGCTCACCGCTGGCTCCTAACAACTTCACAGAGTTGGCCAAGGAGACCAGATCTGACACAGTACAGGCCATTTCGGGGGAACATAGTAGGGCCCGCCAGTCAGAGGACACTCTGGATATTCACAGACTTACTTGGAGAAGGAGGTGCCTTTGTGTTTGTGGGTGTGAGTTTGTGGTTTTGTCACATTTTCTTAGAATAGGTGGAAAAGCTGGTATGTCTGGTTTGCAGTGGACTGTTTCTAGATAGTCGTTTGACAAGGCAAGTGTTTCTATGTCTGTGTATAACACTGTGTCCGTGGTTGTAGACATTAGAAAAGAGAATGCATCAATGAATGTGTCCTGTCTAGTAGAAAGCTTCCCAGCATTCATCCTGCCCAATTTATGACTGGACTGCAGGTTGCCTTATCGATGGGCAACACCTAATATCTTCCTAAGTTTCAGATTTCTTCCTGAATTCTGACCAATCTGCAGAATAGTCTCATGGTTTTGTGTCCAAGATAGGTACCACCGCAAGCTCTGTCACATGGCCATGTACTGAATAGCTGAAGGTAATGGCGAGCATCTTAGAAAACTCAGATATCAGTGTGAGCAGGTAAGTCTCAGTGGAGAAACCATGTTTTGTGCCTTTTGCTTACCTATTTTTCTGTTTCACTGAATGACAGGAAGGTCTTTGCCTCAGGCCACCCCTTTGTGAAGCATGAAAAAAACAGTTTTCATATGGAAATGATTGGGCATCACCTGTGGCTCTTTGCTTAATTGCTTTGAAAGGGATGTGTCTGAATCAGCCTCTTGGCCCTGTGTGAGGCTGTGGCTTAGATTCTCAGCACCTGATGGATATAAAGAAAGATCCCATGTGTGCATCCAAAACCAAAATGGCAAAATTCAGTCATTGTGGATGATGTCTCTCTCCTTCCTCTATTAGGTTGCAGACAATCATCAAGTGAGTATAGGGATCCTTTGGGTCAAATGAGTTTTTCAAAGCCATGCAGAGGTGCGTGGGTTTTCTCATGATTCCACTTCACATAAAGAATCTAAACCCAACAGTCACTAGGCCTCAAATTGGAGAAGCAGAGCAGTTGTAATGGCAGGCCTATTTGATCACTCCTGGTTCACAGGTATGGTGTCCAGGCCACCCTGACTTTAGGCAAATGAGGGCCAAGGGAGCTTATTTTGGACACTCTCTTGCGCTGTACCCCTCATGGAAATCTCCAGCCAGAGGTTATAATGAGGGTCTATGTGGAAGAAGATGAGGGCCATGTGGGAATGTTTTGGTTTTAATTTTGGTCATTTGTGTGGCAGTTGGAAGGGATGACTGTGTCCACCTCGGCTTGTACTCTGGTGTAATACTCCTTAGAGACTGAGTTGTAGAACTGACCTCAGAGAAGTATTGCCATGGATTGTGTGGGGATGTTAGGAGGCCACGCATGAGAGTCGCCCTTTGAAACTGAGATCTAGGCCAAGGGTGGCTTTCCACAGAACACTGAGAATCTCAGCCATGATATCACATGATTTTATTCTGAAAAACTTGGCAGCCATAGTTGAGAGTCAAAACACACATGGACCTCACATTGTAGACCTCAATGGTCCTGGCTTCATGTGACCTTTTGGCCACTATTTGGGATGCCTTGCCTGTGATTGTTCTCCAGAGCTTTTATTGAAATGAGCTTCCTTAACATTTAATGGTTCCTGAATGAATTGAAACCCACAGTGACTACAACTTCTTCCTTGAATAATGGCTAGATAAATACCATGAAATTTTTGAAATTTCCATGACGAGGTGGCACTGGAAAACCTTTGGATGTCCTGATGCTGATCATAGTATACCAGACAGTGCCTTGATTGACAGGGTTTCATGAAAATGGTGAAGAACAGAGATGCCAGTTAGTTGTCGCCTGATGATTAGTGGGCCTAGAGCAGTGGTGGACAGATGTGTGACAAAACATCTGTGGTGGGGCCACGTGTATCTGGCATTGGCTTCAAAATGGCTTGTGACTGATATGGTTACAGCCAACAGACCCAATAGGTAGAGGCATCTTGTTATATGGAGAGGTTTCAGGGAAATGTTCAGAATCAGGTTGCTATGATCAAGGGGGCAAGCTATGTGGGATAGAAGCCTGGTTATTGCATTCTCCTGCAAACCCTCACCTACCACACGTGACTAAACTCCCTCCAGCAATGTGTCCCAATTGAACTCCTTTATTTCGTGAAGCAAATACCAAACTCCCAATGCAGCAGCAAGAAACACCACTAAAAGTGGAGGATGAACAAATGTCTTCCCAGTTAACACAGGGAGAAACTTAGCCCCAGTGTCCACAGTTTAGCTACAAAAAAAGAATTCAGCACTGCTGCCACATGTTCAATGAAAAATAAGAAACCATGTCTTACAGGTCACATATATGCAGAACCAGCTTTGATGGTCTCTCTACAAAAGAACTAAATCTCCTGAAAACAACATATATTTCAAGTGACCAACCTCAGAGGCAGTTTCTCAAGAATACTTTCGGCCAGCAGAGCTCCATGTTTGAGGAGTGTTTACCTTTTGCCTTACTTTTTTGAACTCTGCTACCACCTCCAAGGTTGTGAACTCCTGAGCATATTCCATTCCAGATATGTATTCACAGATTTTCTAACTCTTCTCCTCTAACTGTGTCTTACTTTGGTAAAAGATAATGTCAAGGCATTGTTCTGGATGAGAGTGGGAAGATTTTGGGTAGCACATATTTGCATAGGCATTGGATACATTTTTCAATTTCCCTTCAAAACACTGAATCTCTGACCCTAACCAATTCCCAACTAGACTCTGACTACTAATCCTAATATGATGGAGAAAAATAACAAAAAACAGAAAAGAAGTACAAGCAGTTCAGTGGAGGCAAGGTGTATAGTAGGACTTGCCTTTTGCATAATATAGGGTAGGAGTTATAAATCTTGCAAATTTTTTTTTGAAATAGTTCTCCATGAGTTTTTAAAGTTAACAAATATGTGAATTCCTTTCTCCCTTTCTCTGTAGCCTATTAAGCACATGTATTTTTATATGCACATATAGATTTCTACCTGGTACCACACGTATATTCTTGTGAGGTGTTTGACTTGGCAGATACAAATTGTGAGAAGAGATCACTCCTCGTAAATGCTGTTGGAACTGAAATTTCAAACTATGGGTGAACTTTCTAGTTGAACAACATTATACATAAATCCATGTTCAGTATAATGAATATTTTTGGATCTGTGTATGATATATATTTCATGATGAATTTTGATTGGCATATATATTGCTAGTTTTTAATGTCTCTCTCTCTCTCTGTATATATATATATATATATATATATATATATATATATATATACTCTCAGATTTTTCAAAATATGTAATATATGTAACTTATTATACACTCCCTAAATTCATTCATATTCATTTATGTGGATTTATAATCAACTTTTCACAAGATTATTTTCTAAAATATTCATCCACCTGAAATTCATATTTGTTTCCTATTACTGACAACTAACTTCAGTGAATGGTGTATACAAATCCTAATATTTCTACAGTAACTGACCCAGTTTAACATCAACGCAAGCAGATTCCTATGGGACATGATATATATTTTGACATTCATATTTATTCAACAATGGAACATTATTATTTCTTCAGTTTATGCACATCATAGTATATATATTTCATCCAAAATTTCAAAAATATATAGGAATTTGTTTCACTTTCAATCACTTCCTGCTTCTGAACACATGTATTCCTCCATGTTGCTTTACTGGTCTTTTCATGAGACTTCTTTCCAAACACATTATTTTCGATTTCCAAAATCAATTTTGAAGCGAAACTCACACACTCTTCATGAAAATCCTAATACTAATATTATCATTGATGTATAACTGGTTGTAATGAATGTCTGTATATCAATATTTGATTTCCTGTATATTTTCAGATATCAATTCAATTCATTATTTATAATGGAATGAGTATATGTTTTATTCAGAGTATGTTCTATTCATGCATTATCTGTATATTCATAGAAACAGGGTACACCTCTTTGTACCCCCAATACTAATTTATACGTCTTCAAAATATTGCTCCCACAAATGGTGGAAGATATACTCATGTCACCTGATCTACATATATATTTTATCACAGTAATATTATGGACACAAAATGCAAAGGTCACAGTTATGATTGTACCAAAGCCTAAATGGAAAGTGAGCATGGATTTGTAATAACATCCATGTCCAGGTTGCCTAATGCTCTCAAATGTCAATCCAATTTGTGTCTACATATTTGTTTCTTGCTAAGATTATATATTCAACCTCAACCCTGTTGAAAATGTCTAATCCTATAACTCACATTATACTTTGCCTGATTTCCTTTTGTCTCAATTGATATTTACTTTCATACATATTTTCCCCAGTTCATCATTGTGAATGACTCTTCACATGTGCTGACATTTACATTCACTCTCTACCCGAAACCCTATTGCTAAAAAACTTTTGGTCCAAATCCTATACTCACTCTTCTTTCTAAACCTTCTGACTATCTTCCTAATCCTACCGATTATCCCTTTTTGATTGCATGTTCTCTTCAACATTCAATCATCCAAGGTAAAGGTCCTATGCCATTGTATAGCGATTAATCAGAGACATCTGTGCAGAACATAATTCAAAGCTAAGTATCCTACCCAAGGGCTCAATACACTTCTGGGCTTCAAAACTTACATAGATTTGTGTTTTCAAACTTATATTTCACCATTATTTTCTTTTAAATATCGCAGGTTCCCAATAACATTATTCATCCTGCAGAATGATTCCTAACCGAAATCGAACCTGTTATTAACCCTAACCATACGCTGTTCCCTCAATCTAACTTTACAGAGGAGCAGGGACAGAGTTGGTCTTACAATACAGGAATGTAGGGGATCTTCCACCTGCTGAGAACCTCAAAGGTCAATGCAGAAATGATCCTTGGAGAAGTTGTAGGCAGCTATGTAGTACCAAAGAGAGCAAAAGTCTTCTGACATGTTAAAGAACCTGGACAGGATGAAAGGATGTGTCTGAATCAGTCTCTCTCTTCTTAATGTAGAGCAGATGGACCAAAGCATGCCTGTATGGAGAGAAGTTCCCCGGTGCCTATGGTTGATATACCATTCTAACTTGTGACAGTGTCACAGAAAGTAGGAACAGCCTCCATCTCATGGGACCCTTGGCAACAACTGCTAGGACAAAGTGGTTGCCAAGGCAGTGACCTCATTCATTTCATGAAGAAAGTGACTTCACCTAACTTACTTGGTGATGGAACTCTCTGAAATTGGGATCAAGGAAGCCAGGCATCCAGAGCCAGTCCCAGTCACAGTCCCAGTGGGATCACATGTTTGGTTTTACCAAGGGCAGAGAGTCTTTTTTTGGTACCTACTGATGTGAGAATGGCCAAATGCCAGGACAGCTCTGAAGAGGGTCCTTTCCTAAGAAAGCAGGTCGTTGGTCATCGCTGGTTCCTGACAACTTCACAGATTTGGCCACGGAGACCAGATCTGAGACAGGGCAGGCCAGTTCGGGGTAACAATATGGTCCACAGACAGAGGACACTCCCGATAATCACAGACATATTGGGGGAAGGAAGTGCCTTTGTGGGTGTGGGTGTGAGTTTGTGGTTTTGTCTCATGTTCTGAGAATAGGTAGGAAAGGCGGTTTGTTTGGTTTGGAGTGGACTGTTTCTAAAAAGTCGTTTGAAAAGGTGAGTGTTTCTATATCTGTGTATCTCACTGTGTCCGTGGTTGTAGACATGAGAAAAGAGAATGCATCAATGGATATGTCCTGTCTAGAAGAAAGTTTTCCAGCATTCATCCTACCCAATTTATGACTGGACTGCAGGTTGCCTTATGGATGGGCCACCCCTACTATCGTCCTAAGTTCCTGTTTTCTTCCTAAATTTTGGCCACTACCCAGAATAGGCTCATGGTTTTGTGTCCAAGATATGTACCACCTCCAAGCTCTGTGACATGGCCATGTACTGGATAGCTGAATGGAATGGCGAGCATCTCAGGAAACTCAGATATCAGTGTGACCAGGAAAGTCTCAGTGGAGAAACACTGTTTTGGGCCTTCTGCTTACCTATTTTTCTGTTGCCCTGAATGTCAGGAAGGTCCTTACCTCAGGCCACTCCTTTTTGAAGCCTGAAGTAAACAGTTTTTAAATGCAAATGAATGGGCATCACCTGTGGTGCTTTGCTTAATTGCTTTCGAAAGGGATGTGTCTGAATCAGCCGCTTGGCTTTGGGTCAGGCTATGGATTAGATTCTCAGCACCTGATGGATATAAAGAAAGTTCCCATGTGTGTATTGAAAACAAAAATGGTAAAAATATCAGTCATTGTGCATGAAGTTTCCTGCCTTCCTCTGTTAGGTTCCTGACCTCCATCAAGTGAGAATAGGATCCTCTGGGTCAAATGAGTTCTTTGAACTCCTGCACAAGTGCTTGGGTTCTCCCATGATGCCAAATCACATAAAGAATCTATACCTGACAGTCAGTAGGCCTCAAATTGGAGAAGCAGAGCAGTATTAAAGGCAGGCCTATTTGATCACTCCTGGTTTACAGGAAGGGTGTCAAGGCCACGCTCACTTTAGGCAAATGACGGGCAAGGGTGCATATTTTGGACATTGTCTTGGGCTGCGCTCCTAATGGAAACCTCCAGCAAGAGTTTATGATGAGTGTCTATATGGAAGAAGATGAGGGTCATGTGGGAAAGTTTTGGTTTCAATTGTGGTCATTTGTGTGGCGGTTGGAAGAGATGACTGGGTCCACATGGGCTTGAACTCTTCTGTGATTCTCCTTCAAGACTGAGTTCTGGAACTGACCTTAGAGAAGTATTGCCATTAATTGTGTTGGGATTGTAGGAGGACACGCATGAGAGTCACCCTTGAAACCTGAGATTGGGCCCTGGGTGGCTTTCCACAGAGCACTGAGAATCTCAGCCAGGATATCACATGATTTTATTCTGAAAGACTTGGCAGCTATAGTTAAGAGTCAAAACACACATGGACCTCACATTTTAGACCTCAATGGGCCTGTCTGCATGTGACATTTTGACCACTCTTTGGGAAGCCTTGCCTGTTAGAGATCTCCAGAGCTTTCATTGAAATGAGCTTCCTCACCATTTCATGGTTCTTTGATGAATGGAAACCCCAAAGTGCCTCCAACTTCATTCTTGAACAATGGATAGATAAATACCATGAAATTTTTGAAATTCCCAATGACCAGGTGGCACTGGAGAACCATTGGATGTCCTATTGCTGCTCATGAGTGTACAAGACAGTGCCTTGATTGACTGGATTTCTTGACAATGGTGTAGAACAGAGATGCCAGTAAGTTGGAGCCTGCTGAGTAGTGAGCCTAGAGCAGTGGTGTGCAGTTGTCTGATAATATATTTGGGTGTGGCCATGTGGGTGTGTCATTGGCTTCCAAATGGCTTGTGACTGATTTGGTGCAGCCAGCAGAAAATTATATGAAAAGGCATCTGGTTATATGGACAGGTTTCAGGGCAATGTTCAGAATCAGGTTGCTATGGTCAAGGGAGCAAGCAATGTGGGATAGAAGCCTGGTTGGTGCATTCTCCTGAAGACCCTGACCCACCACACCTTACAGGACTCCCACCAGCACTGTGACCCATTTGAAATCCTTGTATGTTGTGAAGCAAATACAAAACACCCAGTGCAGCTGCAAGAAACACCACGAAAATTGGAGGATGACCAAATGGCTTCAAAGTCCACACAGGGAGACATTTAGCCCCCAGTGGCCACAGTTTATCTACAAAGAGAGAATTCATCACTGCTTCCTCATGTTCATTAGAAAATAAGAAACCATATCCTCCAGGTCACATAGATGCAGACCCAGCTTTGATGGTCTCCGTACACAGGGAGCTAAAGCTCCTGACAACAACATATACTTCAAGTGCCCAACCTCAGAGGCAGTTTCTCAAGAAGTCTTAATGCCAGCATAGCTCCATGTTTGTGGAGTGTTTACACTGTCCCTTACATTTGGAAACTCCTCTACCACCTCCTGAACATTTTCCATTCCAGGTATGTATTCACAGATTTTCTAACTCTTCTTCTCTAATTGTGTCTTACTAGGGGCGAAGATATTGTCAAGGCATTGTTCTGGATGAAAGTGGAAATTTATTGTAGCACATATTTGCATACACATTGGATTCATTTTCCTATTTTCCATTTGAAATACTTAATAACTGACACTAACCCATACCCTAATAGACTCTTACTACTAATCCTAATATGATGGAGTAAAATAACCCAAACAGAATAGAAATACAAACATTTCAGAGGAGGCATGGTGTATAGTTAGACTTGGCTTTTGCATGATAAAGTGTAGGTGTTATAAATCTAGTTAATTTTTAATTGAAATAGTTCCATGTGTACTTAAAGTTAACAAATATGTGAATTCCTGTCACCCTTTCTCTGTAGCCTATTCAGCACATGTATTTTTATATGCACATATAGAATTCTACCTGGTACCACAGGTACATTCTTGTGAGGTGGCTGACTTGGCAGATAGAAATTGTGAGAATAGATCACTCTGCATAAACGCTGTTGAAACTGAAATTTCAAACTATGGGTGAGCTTCCTAGTTGAACAACATTCTACATAAATCCATGTTCAGTAAAATGAATATTTTTGGATCTGTGGATGATATATATTTCATGGTGAATTTCGATTGGCATATGTATTGCTAATTTTTAATGTCTGTGTGTGTGTGTGTGTGTGTATATATATATATATACATATATATATATATATATATATATATATATATATATATACTCTAAATTTTTTTAAAATATAAAATATATGTGTCTTATTGTAAACTCCCTAAATTCATTCATATTCATGTATGTGGATTTAGAGTTAACATTTCACAAGATTATTCACGGAAATATTCATCCACCTGAAATACATATTTTTTTCCTAGAAATGAAAACTAACTTCAGTGAATGGTGGATACAAATCCTAATATTTCTACAATAATTGATCCAGTTTCTCATCAATGCAAGTAGATTCCTATGGGACATGATGTGTATTTTGATGTTCATTCTTATTCACCACTGGTATGTTACAATTTCTTCAGTTTATGCACATTATAGGATATATATTTCATCCATACGTTAGCAAAATTATAGGCATTTGTTTCACTTTCAATCATTTTCTGCTTTAGAACACATGTAACCCTCCATGTTTCTTGACTGGTTTGTTTATGAGACTTCATTCCAAACATATTATTTTCGATTTCCATAATCATATTTGAAGCAAAACTCACACACCCTTCATGATAAACTATAACCCTAATATTACTATTAGATGTATAACTGGTTGGAATGAATGATTGTATATCAATATAAGATTTCTTATATATTTTCAGATATCAAATAAATCCATTATTTAAAGTGGAACCAGTTATATTATTTATTCACACTATTGTCTATTCATGCATTGTCTCTATATTCATAGACACAGGGTACACCTCTTTGTAAACCCAATACTAATTTATACGTCTTCAAAATTTTGCTCCCAGTAATGGTGGAAGAAATACTCATGTCATCTGATCTACATATACATTTTATCACGTAATATTCTGGACACAAAAAGAAAAGGTCACACTTATGTTTGCACCAAAGCCTAAATGTAAAGTGAACATGGATTACTAAAACCATCCATGTTAAGTTTGGCTAATGCTCTCAAAAGTCAATCCTATTTGTGACAACATATTTGTTTCTTGCTAAGTTTATATATTCAAACTCAACCCTGTTGAAAATATCTAATCCTATCTCTCACTTTATACTTTTCCTGGTTTCATAATGTCTCTATTTATATCAGCTTTCCTACATACTTTCCACAGTTCATCATTGTGACTGACTCTTCAATTGTGCTGACATTTACATTCACACTCTAATCCAAACCCTATTGCTAAGGAACTTTTTTTCCAAATCCTATACTCACTCTTCTTCTTAAACCTACTGACTATCTTCCTAATCCTACCCATTATCCCTTTTTGACTGGATGTTCTCTTATACATTCAATAATACAAGGTACAGTGTCTAATGCCATTGTATATCGATCTATCTCAGACATCTGTGCAGAACATAATTCAACGCTAAGTATCACAATCAAGGGCCCATCCCCATTCTGCGCTTCAAATCTTATTTAGATTTCTGTTTTCATACATATATTTCACCTATATATACTTATAAATGTCGCAGGTTCCCAGTACCATTATTCATGCAGCAGAATGATTCCTTATTCAAATTGAACATATTATTAACCCTAACCATACACTGTTCCCTCAATCTAACTTTACAGAAGAGCAGGGACAGAGTTGGTCTTACAATACAGGAATATAGGGGATCTTCCACCTCCTGAGAACCTCAAGGTCCATGCAGAAATGATCCCTGGAGAAGATGTAAACAACTATGAAGGACCTGAGAGAGCAAAAGTCAGCATCCATGGCAAACAACCTGGTCAGGATGAAGGGTTGTTTATGAATCAGCCTCTCTCTTCTTATTGTAGAGAAGATGGACCAAACCAGGTTGGTGTGGAGAGCTGTTCCTAGGTGCCTATGGTTGATATACCATTCTACCTTGTGAAAGTGTCACAGAAAGTAGGGGCAGCCTCCATCTCATGGTCGTCTTGGAAGCAACTGTTAGGACAAAGTGGTTACCAAGGCAGTGATCTGATTCAGTTCCTTAAGGAAGTGACCTCACCTCACTTCTTTGTTGATGGAACTCTCTGAACTTGGTATCCAAGAAGCCAGGCACCAAGAGGCAGTCCCAATCCCAGTGGTCTCACTTGTATGGATTTACCAAGGACAGAGTCAGTCATTCTTGGTACCTACTGATGTGAGGACAGCCAAAACCAGGAAAGCTCTGAAGGGGGGCTTTTCCTGAGAAAGTAGGTAGTGGCTCACTGCTGGCTCCTGACAACTTCACAGAGTTGGCCAAGGAGACCAGATCTGAGACAGAACAGGCCATTTCATTGGAACATAGTATGGCCCACCAGTCAGAGGACACTCCGGATAGTCACAGACCTACTTGGGGGAAGGATGTGTCTTTGTGGGAGTCGGTGTGGGTTTGTGGTTTTGTCTCATATTCTGAGAATAGGTAGGAATGGCGGTTTGTTTGGTTTGGAGGGAACTGTTTCTAGTAAGTCATTTGACAAGGCGAGTGTTTCTATGTCTGTTTATACCACTGTGTCCCTGGTTGTAGACATTAGAAAAGAAAATGCATCAATGGGTGAGTCCTGTCTAGTAGAAAGCTTCTCAGCTTTCATCCTGCCCAATTCATGAATGGACTGCGGCTTGACTTATCAATGGGGAACACCTGCTAACTTCTTAAGTTCCTGTTTTCTTCCTGAATTGTGTGCACTCTCCAGAATAGGCTCATGGTTTTGTGTCCATGATATGTACCTCCTCAAATCTCTGTGACATGGCCATGTACTGGATAGCTGAAGGGAATGGCGAGCATCTCAGAAAGCTCAGATATCAGTGTGACCAGGAATGCCTCAGTGGAAAAACCCTGCTTTGGACATTTTGCTTACCTATTCTTCTGTTGCCCTGAAAGTCAGGAAGGTCTTTGCATCAGGTGTGTCATGTGGGAGTGTTTTGGTTTTAATTGTGGTCATTTTTGTGGCCGTTGGAAGAGATGACTATGTCCACCTGGGCTTGAACACTTATGTGATTCCCCTTAGAGACTGAGTTCTGGAACTGACCTCAAAGAAGTATTGGCATGTATTGTGTTGGGATTTTAGGAGGCCACGCATGAGAGTCGCACTTGGAAACTGAGATCTAGGCCCAGGGAGGCTTTCGGAAGAGCACTGGAAATTTCAGGAAGGACATCACATGATTTCATTCTTAAAGACTTGGCAGCCATCGTTGCAAGTCAAAACACACATGGACCTCACATTGTAGACCTCAAATGCCTGGCTTAATGTGACCTTTTAGCCTGTCTTTGGGAAGCCTTGCCTGTTAGAATTCTCCAGAGCTTTCATTGAAATGAGCTTCTTCTCCATTTTATGGTTCCTGAATGAATTGAAACCCACAGTGCCTTCAACTTCATCCATGAAAAATGCCTAGATAAATATCATTAAAGTTTGGAAATTCCCATCACCTGGTGGCACTGGAGAACCTTTGGGTGTCCTATTGCTGATCATGAGTGTACCAGACAGTGCCTTGATTGACTGGGTTCATGAAAATGGTATAGAACAGAGATGCCAGTAACTTGGAGCCTGATGAGTAGTCGGCCTAGAGCAGTGGTGTGCAGGTGTGTGTTAAAACATCTGTGGTGGGGTGATGTGGATATGCCATTGGCTTCCAAATGCCTTGTGACTGATATGGTGCAGCCCCCATACCCTTGTATGTAAAAGCATCTTGTTATATGGAGAGGTTGCAGGGCAATGTTTAGAATCAGATTCCTATGGTCAAGGGGGCAAGCTATGTGGGATATAAGCCAGGTTGGTGCATTCTCCTGCAGACCCTTACTCACCACACGTGACAGAACTCCCTTCATTACTGTGTCCCAGTTGAACTTCTCGTATTTTGTGAAGCAAATACCAAACTCCCAGTGCAGCTGCAAGAAACACCACGAAAATTGGAGGATGACCAAATGGCTTCACAGTCCACACTGGAAGACACTTAGCCCCCAGTGGCAACAGTTTACCTATAAAGAGAGAATTCAGCCTTGCTGCCTCATGTTCATAGGAAAAAAAGAAACCATGTCCTCCAGGTCATATAGATGCAGACCCAGCTTTGATGGTCTCACTACAAAGGAAGCTATTTCCATTCGAAATACTGAATCCCTGACTGTCAAGGGTAGAAGGAATTCTTTTTCAAAGAACAGCCTGACACTTACAAGAAACAGCCACCAGGAGACATCCTGTCTGGAAGACATCCTGTAGCCATATGTGTCCCTGAGACATCCTGTGGCCATCTTTCTTCCAGAAACATCCTGAAGTTATCTCACCTTGTGAAGACATCCAGGAACTGCCGATAAGAGAGTTTTCCCAAATCCAGCATTTTAATACCCATGTGTGAACAATAAAATTTTGCAGCTTGATCAGAACTCCTGTGTTGCTCTCATCTCTCGTGTCTCTTGTCCCTTCATTCCTCCCCATCTAGGTTCGCTGCCCATGTTGATGTGTCCTGCCGGCCGGGACATCTGGCGCCCACCGACTGGGGCTCAAGCCATTGACTGAGGGGGAACCCCTTCCTCCTGGAAGACTTGGTCAAGAGGAGCCCGCGATCGTCTCAGCAGACACCACCCGAAGACATATCCAGGAGGAGGGTGGGAATGATGCACGGTGAGTGACCCACCATGTGACAAGCAGTATCGTCACATGATTTGTTTATTTCAGGCCTCAAGGAGTTCTTCAAGACATGGGGGGCACATGTTAAGAAAAAGGAGTTAAAATTTTTCTTTTCACACATAGGAGCATTGTGTCCATGGTTTCCTCTTGAAGGGACCATTGATGGCAAAAATGGCTTAGAGTAGGAGACTGTTTAAAAGATTATTATGAATCCTTTGGCCCAGAAAAAATGCCAGTTCCCACCTTTTCTTACTGGAACTTAATTAATGAAATTCTTAAAAGTTTTCGCTTTGACAATGGTACCTTACAACTTGTCAGGATTGGGGAAGAGATTATGCAAAAGACCTCTCGTCCCTCCTCTGCATGCCCATCATTAGTATAGACATAGACCCTTCTCAGTCTTCCCAGGACCCTGAGAACCTTCCTGGTCCCCCTCAAAATACGACCCTAATTAATAAGGCTCCAATGATTAAAAACCACCTTTATCCAGTTTTAAATCCCAGAGACACATTGACCCCTGGGAAGGACACTATCTTGGAGAAGGAAGCAGCTCTCTACCATTCAGAAGACCCGCAACCTCTCAGGACCCTGCCACAGCCTACAGGATTTACACATCCACCTCCCTCCTATATCCCTCCTGCCTTTTGTGCTCTGGCCCTTCAGGGTCCAAGTGCCCCCCCAGATATTTTTTCCCTACTTCCCCTACCTAACCTCGCTCCCTTGCCAGCATCCTTCCAACATAGACGGGAAGAGATGCAACTTTTAAAATAATTAAATTCCCTTGACTCTGAGCTCTCTTCATTAGCCTTAGCTATGGAGTCAATGCAAGCTGGCCCACAGCGGTCTAATACAAAGTCGAAGCCACTCCATCGGCCTGTTCTCACCTACCCAGTCACCACCAGTCAGATAGATAAGCCTGCCCAGGCTGAGGTCAAAGACTTCGATGAGGAACAAGAGGAAGAAGCGGGGGAAATGGATCAAGGAGATCAGGACTCAGAGGATGAGGAGTTCACCCCTGTGCAGGAAGGAACCCAGAGTCTACAAAAAATTAAGCCTATGTTTTCTTGAAAAACTTAATAAGGCTTGTGCTCACTATGGCCCCACTGTGCCCTACACGTTGGCTTTATTAGAAATCCACAGCGCACAATGGCTTACTCCCAATGATTGGAAATTTTTAGACCAAGCTACCTTCAGTGCCGGAGACTTCCTGTTATGGAATGCAGATTTCGAAGACAATGTCGGGAACTGCTCAAATAATTTTAACTAAGGCCTCCTCTGAATCTGGGACTTAAGTTTAGCTAGTGGGCAATGCGCCTTTTGACACTAAAAATAACAGGCACGTTTCCCTCCTGGACTCTTGGCGCAGACTCAGATGGCTGGTTTTCCTGCTTGGTGACACCTCCCTCAAAAGGCCTCGGCTACCAATTCCCTGGCAAAAATTTGACAAGTGCCCCATGAGCCTTATAGGTAGTTTGTTCCCCGGCTTAACCTAGCTGCGGAATGCTTGCATGAACCAAGCGAAGGTGAAAGCACCTATGTAAAACATCTTGCCTTTGAAAATGCCAACCTAGCATGTCAGGATGTTCTTCAATCACATAAGGATAAAGGGAAACTTTCTGAATTTATTAGACTCTGTGCAGGCGTGGGTGCAGCCCATGCCATGGGTCTCGCTTTAGGGGCCGCCTTTACCAAGGCGTTTCACAATCCTGGCTCACGTACTTGCTTTACTTGTAAACAACCTGGCCATTTTGCATGTGGGTGTCCGATAGGCAAACAAAGCGTAGGAATAGCGTCTCCTCAAACTGGGGCTTAACCGCCCCCAGCTACCCTTTTCCATAGAAGTGGTAAAGGTCATCACTGGGGCAGTGAGTGTAGGTCTAAGACAAATGCCCTCAGACAGCCTATTTCTTCCTGCTTCTCGGGAAACTCCCTGCGGGGCCAGCCCCTGGCCACAATATCCCCCAGGACAAACACAGGAGCAATAAGGTTTGTTCCCTCCCAAACTCCCAACCTACCACAAAATCCTTCTCCACAATTGCCTCCCTCCAACTAGCCACCCCAGGCAGCGCAAAATTGGACCTCTGTGCCACCACAGTTACAATATTAGACTCAATGCAAGGGCCCCAGATAATACCCACTGGAATTGTGGGTCCCCCTCCATCTCATACATGTGCCCTTATTCTTGGAAGAGCCTCCACTACCATACAAGGTGTTCAGGTCTTCGCTGGCATTAATGATAATGATTTCACTGAAGAAATAAAAATACTGGCCACTGCTATTAATGGAGTTGCCGCCATCCCAGCAGGAACAAGACTTGCACAATTAATTCTCCTTCCCTTGGATTCAGGAGGCATTTCCACCACCCAAACCTACCTCGGGGGGCTGCCTTCTTAGGCTTCTCTGATGTGTATTGGGTTCAACCCATTTCTCACAATAGACCCACCCTTACCTTACTTACTGAAGGAAAGGAATTCCAAGGAGTTCTAGATATTGGAGCTGATGCCACAATTATTTCTCAAAAATACTAGCCATCAGGTTGGCCCCTCACTCCATCCTTGACTGACCTTAAAGGGATAGGAAAATAAAAAAATCCTCTGGTCAGCTCAAGGTCTATTAGCTGCACTGATAAAGATGGTAATAAGTCAACTGTCACTCCTTTCGTTGATTCTGACCTCCCTGTTAACGTATAGGGTGGAGATATTTTGAGTCATTGGAAGTTATTCTCGCCAGTCCCAATTCCATGGTGGCTCATCAAATGCTTCCTATGAATTTTGTTCCTGGTACAGGCCTGGGGATACTGAAACAAGGACTGGTGGAGCCTATACAACCCATAAAAAAAACAAATACATGTGGACTTGTGTATTCAGATTTTTAGTGTCGGTCCCTGACCCTCCTGTACCCCATGCAGATAAAATTATTTGGGAGACTCAGACTCCTGTGTTGGTGGATCAGTGGCCCCTTACCCAAGAAAAATTGGAGGCTGCCTCCACGTTAGTGCTGGAACAGCTGGCAGCCGGCCATGTAAAGCCCTCAACCTCACCATGGATTACTCCTATTTTTATTATCAAGAAAAAATCAGGCAAGTGGTGCCTTTTACAATATTTGTGTGCCATTAATAAAGTTATGTGCCCGATGGGAGCACTACAGCCAGGCATTCCCACACCAGTGGCGATTCCAAAAACCTATTGTAAAATGGTTATTGACTTAAAAGATTGCTTTTTTACCATTCCTTTACATCCTGAGGATAGACCCTATTTTGCCTTTAGTCTCCCTCGCATTAATTTTCTGGGCCCTATGCAGAGATTTCAATGGAAGGTTCTTCCCCAAGTTATGGCCAACAGCCCTAGTCTTTGCCAAAAATACGTTGCTCAAGCAGTAGACCCTGTGAGAGAGCGATGAGCACAAAATTATATTTTACATTATATGGATGATTTGTTAATTGCTGCACCTAATACCCATGACCTTAATAATTGTTACTTGGACTTTTACAAAACCTCACTACCTTGGGACTACAGATAGCTCCAGATAAGTTTCAAACACAGGACCCTTATACCTATTTGGGCCTTAAACTTCAAGATAATCAGATCCAAATTCCTAAAATACAACTGTGTGGACCATATTCACACACTTAATGATTTTCAAATATTACTGGGGGATATTCAATTGCTAGGAACATATTTAAAATTACCCACTTGTGTACTTTTGCCCCTTAATGATATTTTGATAGGTGATTCCCACCCCTCCTCCCCTCAAAAGCTTACTCCCGAGGCATGACATGCATTAAACCAAGCCACAGAAGCCATTGCCCAAAAGTTTGTTACACAAATTTCTTATAACCTTCCTCTGGTTCTGGTTATTTTCCACACTCCTCATACACCCACAGGAATATTTTGGCAGCGAGATCCACATTTTAAAAATAAAGGCTGCCCCTTGCTTTTGGTCCTTGTACCCACCACATCCTCCAAGGTTATTACTGTTTATCTTGCTCAGGTAGCTTCTCTTATTTTTAAAGGTCGTTTGCTTTCTCGACAACATTTTGGCAAAGACCCTGATAATATTTTAATTCCATATACTAAGGACCAAACCCATACTACAATTTTTACTACAGACATGGATGAATGGGATATTGCCCTATCAGGCTTTTTGGGAACAATTCATAACCACATCCCCAATGACCCCCTTTTAAATTTTGTCCAGTTACATCCATTTGTTTTTCCCAAAATTACTCAAAAGGCTCCCATTCCTCAAGCCCTTACCTTTTTTACAGACGGTTCCAGTAATGGCCGTGTAGTCTTTGATGTCAATAACAAGCCTACCACCTTTGATACTGTCTATCAGTCAGCTCAGTTTGTGGAATTGTTCGCCATAACACAAGTTTTTATAAAGTTTTTTGATAATCTTGTTAATATTTATACAGACAGTGCCTACATTGCTCATTCTGTGCCCCTTCTGGAGATTTCACCCACCATTAAGGCTTCTTCCAATTCCCCCTTTCTGTTTCACCAGCTTCAGCAGCTAATTCAGGCCAGAAAACATTCATTTTCCTTAGGACATATCATGACACACTCTGACCTTCTGAGCCCTCTAACACAAGGTAATGCCCAAGCTGATGCAGCAACACGTTCCATCTTTCCAATTTTTGTTGGCTCCATTCAAAAGGCCATGGAGTTACACAATCTTCACCATCTAAATTCCCAGAGCCATCGATTACTTTGGAAAATTACCAGGCAACATGCATGAGAAATAGTAAAAGCATGCCCTGCTTGCACTGTCTCCCTCCCCATTCAACACTTGGGAGTTAACCCCCGAGGATTACTGCCCAATCAGATTTAGCAAATGGATGTTATTCATTTTCCTGAATTTTGAAAAACCAAATATATATACGTTTCTATAGATACCTTCAGCGGCTTTATTTTTGCATCACCACATTCTTGAGAGGCTACCAAAGATGTCCTTTCTCATCTTGTTTCAGCCTTTTTCGTAATGTGTAAACCAATACATATTAAAACAGATAAATGTCCTGCATATACCAGTGCCAAGTTTAAACAGTTTTGTGCTACCTTGCAATTTTGTCATACTACTGAAATTCCATACAACACTCAGGGCCAAGGCATGTGGAACTTGCCCAGCTTACCTTAAAGACTTGGCTATCCCGTCTTAAGGCTTCCGCCCTTGTATTTACCACTCCCAGGGATCGCCTTAACCATGCATTATTTGCCCTTATTTTTCTTACCCTAGACAGTGAAGGCCATTTGGCCACAGACAGACACTGGCATCCTTCATCCAATTCTGTTCGCACACCTGTTATGTGGTGCAATCCCATTACAAATAAATGAAAACGCCCACATCCTATCCTCATCAGGGGATGAGGCTCAGCTTGTGTTTTGGACCAAGAGCAAGCATCCCCAAGATGGTTACCAGAATGCCTGGTTAAACAGGTAAATTACTTACCTCAACCCAGGGACGGAGGCCCTCCCCCTGAGGACAAATTTTCCTCCATTTCAGATACAGCCAACAATCTGTGCGAGGATCCTGCTTAAGGCACTTCTGCTGAACAGGTTTGAACACAGAGGCCTTGGACCTCTAATTTCCAACATCATGGGGTACCTTTTTGCCCCCCCCCCGTGAATGCAAAGGAGGATTTTGGACTGAGGCTCCCACTAGTTGGACCCAGACTGCTGACTGCATGACTAAGGTGACTTACCTCCGTGCCAAGGTTGACCATAATCTCGGAGGAGTTCATCAGCCTAAATGGGTATGTGTTAACAAGCCAAAGATTATTCCCCCTAGTACAAGTAAAGCTCTCCAAAATTGTTCTGCAACTTGTACGCATACCCAGGCGATGCATGTCTCTTGTAATGCGTCGGCTTCACTTTGTGTTAATAAACAGGGAGAACAATTTTTTGAAGCCTCCCTAACTAAAACTCATGCAGCAGGGGGACCACTATTCATTATACCCCCATTCTCTTTGACCATGGAGGAGATGGCAAATACACCAAGCTACAGTCAGCTGGGTGCCAAGGCACTGTCGGAAAACCTTCCTACTGGCCCATTAAGGCCCCTACAGGCGTCTCTGATGGTGGAGGACCCACTTATTCTGTCAAGCATCCTCAGATAATCAAACTTTTGAAACCCCAAATCCCTGAGCTCACATATCATCCCTTAATGTAGCCTAAATCCCAGTTCCCAGGTTTAGATACCAATACATTAGATATTTTGCAAACTACATTCTCCTAGCTTAATAATTCGAACCCCACCCTTGCTGGTGATTGCTGGCTCTGCATGACAACAGGGGCAATCATGCCTATGGCAGTTCCTATTAATTCTATCATGGACAATGATAATACATGCCAACCCGGATTTCCCTTTAAAGTACAGCCTATAGGCACTTTTACATTATTTCTTTTAGGCGCGATGCAGAATAATACCTATGATATTGATGTTCGACTTACTTCCTTTGGAAATTGCTCAACAGTATAAAATTATTCCTCACCCACCCCATCTCTTTGTCCCTCCAATGGCACAGTTTTTATGTGTGGAGGAAACTCGGCCTTCCCACGCTTCCAGCGAATTGGACCATTGGTTGTGTTCTTGCTTTATTACTCCCTGATATAACTATTGTCCCAGGAGATGAACCTCTACCAATTTCTAGCCTAGACAATTTAGTCAAAAGACATAGGTGGGCAATACAGGCTTTACCACTCATTGCCAGCCTTGGAATAACAGCTGCTGTGGGCACAGGTACAGTGGCTTAGGCACGGCTATTCACTCTTACCATCGCCTGTCTCAACAACTTATAAATTATGTACAAACTTTATCAGGAACCATTAAAGATTTGCAGGACCAAATAAATTCCCTGGCAGAAGTGTTCCTTCAAAACAGACGAGGCTTAGATTTGCTGACAGCTAACCAGGGAGGTATTTGCTTAGCCTTAGGGGAACGATGCTGCTTTTATGCCAATAAATCAGGCATAGTACGCACTAAAATTAAGCAGCTTCAAGAAGATCCAGAAAAGAGACAAAGGGAACTATTTGAAAATCCCCTCTGGATTGGGCATAATGGATTTCTACCCTACCTTCTTCCCCTATTAGTCCCTTTGTTGGGTTTACTTTTAATGGTGTCCATAGGCCCCTGCATTATAAAGAGGCTGGTACAATTTATTAAAGAACAGATTAATATTTTGGTTTCTAAGCCCATACAGGTCCACTATCATGGTCTGGAGATGGAAGACAGCACTGCCAACATTTAAAAGAATGTTCAACCCTTCTCACAGGCTTATTAAGTTTACATCCCCACAGATCTCTCTTTCTTACAGAAAACTATAAGTAACAGCTCTGAGCAACCATCTTCTACCCTTGCAATAAGGGTTCGTTCTCCATGGGCCCCTCCGCTTGGGGGAGAACACACCCTTGGAATGAGCACGTTAGGCCATAATAACGGAGGGTCCAGGAAGGACTGCAGGAGGATGGATCCATGGATCCCCAAACACAAGACCTCTGAATGACACGCTCTGGTGCATGGCAGTTGGCATGCTATCCCCTCAAAGACGTCTCCTCCAAAAACATGCCAAAGCCAACACGAAATCTCCTAGGAAAGATGCTCGCTCAAATCAGGAGATATTCTAAGGCATCCTAGAGAAACAGAGCCACTATCACCCCCTAAATCCATGGCCTGTAAGGTATGGTCGAATATTTTATATAACAAAAGGGGAGATGTCAGGGGCTAGAAGGAAGTTCTCCTTCAAAAAATAGACTGACACAAGAAACAGCCCCCTGGGACACAACCTGCCTGGCAGACATCCCACAGCCATCTATCTCCTTTTGACATCCGGCTACCATCTGTCTACCTGAAACATCCTGAGGTTATCTCACCCTGTGAAGACATCCAGCAACTGCCGATAAGAGAGCTTTCCCATCCGCAGCATATAAATACCCTCTGAGAATAATAAAAGTTTGCAGCATGATCAGAACTCCTGTCTTGCTGTCATCTCTCGTGTCTCTTGTCCCTTCATTCCTCCCCAACTAGGATCGACACCCAAGTTGATGTGTCCTGCCAGCCGGGCCATCTGACACTAACCCATACCCTTCTAGACTCTGATGACAAATCCTAATATGATGGAGAAAAATAACCCAAACAGAATAGAAATACAAGCAGTTCAGAGGAGGCATGGTGTATAGTTGCACTTGCCTTTTGCATGATATAGGTTAGGTGTTATAAATCTAGTTAATTTTTAATTGAAATAGTTCTCCATGTGTTTTTAAAGTTAACAAATATGTGAATTCCTGTCTCCCTTTCTCTGTAGCCGATTCAGCACATGTATTTTTATATGCACATATAGAATCCTACCTGGTATCAGATGTACATTCTTGTGAGGTGGCTGACTTGGAAGATACAAATTGTGAGAAGAGATCACTCCTCCTAAACGCTGTTGGAACAGAAAATTCAACCTATGGGTGAGCCTCCTAGTAGAACAACATTATACATAAATCCATGTTCAGTAAATTAAATATTTTTGCATCTGTGGATGATATATACTTCATGATGAATTTCGATTGGCATATATATTGCTACATTTTATTGTCTGGGTGTGTGTGTTGTGTGTGTGTGTGTGTGTGTGTGATATATATATATATATATATATATATATATATATATATATATACTGTCCAAATATTTCAAAATATGAAATATATGTGTCTTACATATACTACCTAAATTCATTCATGTTCATGTATGTGGATTTATAATCAACTTTTCATAATATTATTCTCAGAAATATTCATCCACCTGAATTACATATTTGTTTTCTAGTACTGAAAACTAACTTCAGTGAGTGGTGCATACAATCCTAATATTTCTACAGTAACTGACCCAGTTTAACATCAATGCAACTAGATTCCTCTTGGATATGATGTCTATATTGAAGTTCATTTTATTCAACACTGGCACATTACTGTTTGTTCAGTTTATACACATCATAGGATATATATTTCATGAACAACTTCAATAATTTATAGGATTTTGATTCACTTTCAATCATTTCCTGATTCAGAACACATGTATTCCTCCAGGTTACTTGATTGTTTTTTCATGAGACTTCTTTCCAAACGCTTTTTTTTTTTCGATTTCCATAATCATTTTGAAGAAAAACTGACACACTCTTCATGATAAACCATAACCCTAATATTACCATTAGATGTATTTCTGGTTGGAATAAATGATTGCATATAAATATATGATTTTCTGTTTATTTTCAGATATCAATTCAATCGAATTTTAAAGTTGGAACAAGTTATAATATTTAATCACAGTATCGTCTATTCATAAATTATCTCTATGTTCATAGACACAGAGTAAATCTATTTGTAACCCCAATACTAATTTTTTCATCTTCAAAATGTTGCTCCCAGAAATGGTGGAAGAAATACTCATGTCACCTAATCTACATATACATTTTATCACAGTAATATTCTGGACACAAAAAGAAGAGGTCACACTTATGATTGTATCAAAGCCTAAATGAAAAGTGAGCATAGATTACTGAAAACATTGATGTCCAGTGTGCCTAATGCTCTCAAATGTCAATCTTATTGGTGACTACATATTTGTTTCTTCTTAAGACTATATTTTGAACCTCAACCCTGTTGCAAATGTCTAATCCTATCACTCAATTTATACTTTGCCTGATTTCCTAATGTCTCTATTGATGTCTGCTTACCTAAATATTTTCCCCAGTTCACCATTGTGACTGACCCTTCACGTGTGCTGACATTTACATTCACTCTCTACCCGATACACTATTGCTAAAGAACTTTTGGTCCAAATTCTGTACTCAGTCTTCTTCTGAAACTTATCGAATATCTTCCTAATCCTACCGACTATCCCTGTTCTAGTGGATGTTCACTTCTACATTCAATAATCCAAGGTACAAGGTCCTATGCCATTGATTATCGTTTTATCTGAAACACCTGTGCAGAACGTATATCAAAGCTAAGTATCCCAATCAATAGCGCAATGCCCTTCTGGGCTTCAAATCTTACCTAGATTTTTGTTTTCATACTTATATTTCACCTATATATTCTTATAAATATCACAGGTTCCCAATACCATTATTCATCAATTAGAATAATTCCTAACCCAAATCAAACCTGTTATTAACCCTAACCATACACTGTTCCCTCAATCTAACTTTACAGAAGAGGAGGGACCAAGTTGGTCTTACAATACAGGAATGTAGAAAATCTTCCACCTGTTGTAAAACTCAAAGGTCCATGAAGAAGTGATCCCTGGAGAACATGTAGGCAGTCATGAAGGACCTGAGAGAGCAAACGTCATCTTCCATTGCAAACAACCTGGTCAGGATGAAGGGTTGTGTCTGAATCAGCCTCTCTGTTCATAATGTAGAGAAGATGGACACAAACAGTCCTGTTTGGAGAGCTGTTCCTGGGTGCCTATGGTTCATATACCATTCTAACTTGTGAAAGTGTCACAGGAAGTAGGAGAAGCCTCGATCTCATGGGACCCTTGGAAGCAACTGTTAGGACAAAGTCGTTGCCAAAGCAGTGACCTCATTCAGTTCCTGAAGGAAGTGACCTCACCTCACTTCCTTGGTCATGGAACTCTCGGTACTTGGGATCCAGGAAGCAAGGTACCAAGAGCCTGTCCCAGTCCCAGTCCCAGTGGGCTCACTTGTTTGGATTTACCAAGGACAGAGTCAGTCTTTCATGGTAGCTACAGATATGAGGATGGCCAACTGCCAGGAAAACTCAGAAGAGGGGCCTTTCCTGAGAAAGCAGATAGTGGCTCACCGCTGGCTCCTGACAAGTTCACAGAGTTGGTGATTTCCGGGGATCATAAGTTGGACCACCAGTCAGAAGACACTCTGGATAGTCACAGACATACTTTGTAGAAGGTGGTGCCTCTGTGGTTGTCGGTGTGGGTTTGTGGTTTTGTCTCATGTTCTGAGAATAGGTAGAAAAGGCGGTTTGTTTGATTTGGAGTGAACTGTTTATAGTAAGTCGTTTGGCAAGCAAGAGTTTCTATGTCTGTGTATCCCACTGTGTCCATGGTTTTAGACATTAGAAAACAGAATGCATCAATTGTTGTGTCCTGTCTAGTAGAAAGCTTCCCAGCATTCATCCTGCCGAATTTATGAATGGATTTCAGCTTGCCTTATCGATGAGCAACATGTGGTATCTTCCAAAATTCCTGCATTCTTCATGAATTCTGGCTACTCTCCAGAATAGGCTCATGGTTTTGTGTCCACGATATGTAGCAGTTCCAAGCCCTGTGACATGGCCATGTACTGGATAGCTGAAGGGAATGTCGAGCATCTCAAAAAACTCAGATATAAGTGTGACCATGATAGTCTAAGTGGAGAAACCCTGCTTTGGGCCTTTTGCTTACCTATTGTTCTGTTGCCCTGAATGTCAGGAAGGTCTTTGCCTCAAGACATTCGTTTGTGAAGCCTGAAGAAAACAGGTTCAAATGGAAATGAATGGACATCACCTGTGGATCTTTGCTTAATTCCTTTGGAAATGGAAGTGTCTGAATCAGCCTCTTGGCCCTGTGTGAGGCCGTGGCTTAGATTCTCAACCCCTGAAGAATCTAAAGAAACATCACATGTGTGCATCCAAAACAAAAATGGCCAAAAGTGCAGTTATTGTGGATGAAGTCTCTCCCCATTCTCTGTGAGGTTCCTGACCTCCATCAAGTTAGAATAGGGATCCTTTGGGCCAAATCATTTCTTCAAAACCCTAAAGAGGCTTTCCCATAATTGCTTGAATTTTCCCGTGACTACAATTCACATAAAGAATCCAAACTGCACAGTCAATACGCCTAAAATTGGAGAAACAGAGAAGTATTAACAGCAGGCCTATATGAACACTCCTGGTTCACAGGAGTGGTGTCCAGGCCACCCTGAATTTAGGCAAATTAGGGGCAAGAGAGATTATTTAGGAGACTGTCTTGAGCTTCGCCCCTCGTGGAAAATTCCAGCGATAGGTTATGATGAGTGTCTATATAAAAGAACATGAGGGCCATGTGGGAGTGTTTTGGTTTTAATTGTGATTGTTAGTGTGGTGGTTGGAAGAGATGACTGGGTCCACCTTGACATGAACTCTGGTGTTTTTCCCCTTAGAGACTGAGTTCTGGAACTGACCTCAGAAAAGTATTGCCATTAATTGTGTTGGGATTTTAGGAGGCCATGCATGAGAGTCACCCTTGGAAACTGAGATCAAGGCCCAGGGTGGCTTTCAACAGAGCACTGGGAATCACAGCCAAGATATCACATAATTTTCTTCTGAAAGACTTGGCAGCCATAGTTGAGAGTCAAAAGACACATGGACCTCACATTGTAGAACTCAATGGGCCTGGCTTCATTTGACCTTTTGGGCATTCTTTGGGAAGCATTACCTGTGAGATTTCTCCAGAGCTTTCATTGAAATGAGCTTCGTCAAGATTAATGGTTCTGGAATGAACTGAAACTCACAGTGCCTTCAACGTCATTGTTGAAATATGGCTAGAAAAATACCATGAAATTTTTGAAATTTCCATGACCAGCTGGCACAGGAGAACCTTTGGATGTCTAGTTGCTGATCATGAGTATAACAGACAGTGCCTTGATTGACTGGTTTTAATAAAAATTGTGTAAAACAGAGATGCCAATAAGTTGGAGCCTGATGATTAGTGGGCCTAGAGCATTGGTAGGCAGGTGTGTGATAAAACATCTGTAGTGGGGCCATGTGGATCTGCCATTGGCTTCCAAATGGCGTGTGACTGACATGATGCAGCCAGCAGTCCCTTCTAAGTAAAGGCATGTTGTTATATGGAGAGGTTTCAGGGCAATGTTCAGAATCGATTTGCTATGGTCAATGGGGCAAGCTATGTGATATAGAAGCATGGTTGGTGCATTCTCCTGCAGAAATTGAAATACCACATGTGACAGAACTCCCTGCTGCACTGTGTCCCAGTTGAACTCCGTGTATTTCATGAAGCAAATACCAAACTCCCATTGTAGCAGCAAGAAACACCATGAAAATTGGAGGATGAACAAATGGCTTCACAGTCCACACAGGGAGACACTTAGAACCCAGTGGCCACAGTTTACCTACAAAGATCAAATTCAGGACTGGTGTCTCATGTTAATTGGAAAATAAGAAACTATGTTTTACAGGTCACATAGGTGCAGACCCAGCTTTGATGATCTCAGTACAAAGGAAGCTAAAGCTCCTGATAACAACATATGTTTCAAGTGCCCAACCTCAGAGGCAATTTCTCAAGAAGTCTTTAGGCCAGCAGAGCTCCATGTTTATGGAGTGTTCACCCTGTCCCTTACTTTTGGAAACTCCTGTACCACCTTCAAGGTAGTGAAATTCTTAGCATATTACATTCCAGATAAGTATTCACTGATTTTCTAATTCTTCTCCTCTAATTATGTCTTACTTGGGGCGAAGATAATGTCAAGCCATTGTTCTGGAGGAGTGGGAAGATTTTGTGTGGCACATATTTGCATACACATTGGATACATTTTCCAATTTTCCATTTGAAATACTGAATCCCTGACTCTAACCCCTACCATACTAGACTCTGACTACTAATCGTAATATGATAGAGAATAATAACCAAAACAGAATAGAAATACAAGCAGTTCAGAGGAGGCATGGTGTATAGTTGGAATTGCCTTTTGCATTATATAGGGTAGGAGTTATAAATCTAGTCATTTTTTTTGTTGAAATAATTCTCCGTGTGTTTTGAAAGTTAACAAATATGTGAATTCCTGTCTCCTTTTCTCTGTTCCCTATTCAGCACATGTAATTTTATATGCACATATAGAATTGTACCTGGTATCACACGTACATTTTTGTGAGGTGACTGACTTGGCAAATACAAATTGTGAGAAGAGATCACTCCTCCTAAATGCTGTTGGAACTGAAAATTCAACCTATGGGTAAGCCTCCTAGTTGAACAACATTATACATAAATCCATGTTCAGTATATGAATATTTTTGGGTCTGTGGATGATATGTATTTCATGAGGAATTTCGATTGGCATATATATTGCTAGTTTTTAATGTCTGTGTGTGTGTGTGTGTATATATATATATATATATATATATATATATATATATATATACTCTCCAGATTTTTCAAAATATGAAATATTTGTGTCTTATTTTGCACTCCCTAAATTCATTCATATTCATGTATGTGGATTTATAATCCAATTTTTAAAAAATTATTCTCAGAAATATTCATCCACCTGAAATACATATTTTTTCCTAGTACTGAAACACTTTTCAGTAAATGGTGCATCCAAATCCTAATATTTCGGCATTGCAAGATGGCTGTGAAGACAGTGTATCACACCCAGTGTACCCTGCCACTGCGCAAGTGAATAACGAGTTAGAGCAATGAAAAACTATCTTGTTAGGATCTTACAGGAAAATGGGTGTTTACCGAAACCTAGAAGAATGATTTCCACCACCGAGGTCCGGTAATTGAGTCTCAAACACAAGCCACTTGTGCAACTGGAGATCCATTCTGATTGATCCGCGTGACCTGCCCTGTGTCTACAAATGGTGAGGCACCACCGAGAAGCGACCAGCAAGCAGGGAGAAACGTTGCTGCGGATTCTGTGGAATCCTGCTGGCTGAGCATCCACTGAGCCCCCAGCTGAATTCGGGATTTCAGACGGGGAAGTTAGCAGTACATTTCTATCCCCCAAAGCGGAAACTCCACAAAGGAAACCAACAGCCACCATCTTGGAGAGCTGAAGTAACCACCACCACTCCCTGACAGATTGCAAGAATAAAACAGGTGTGTGTTTCTCAGCTCATCTCACATACAGAGGGGAATTCGCATAAAATATCTCCTAGGCTTTTGGGGGAGGGATAATCAGAGCAAGTCTGCATAAAGACTGGGGGAAAACTAGAGGCACCTGACCTTCATCTCCCCTTCCCATCAGCGGCAAAAATGAAACTTGTCTAGCCAGTGCGGGGCGATGGGCAAGCGAAAAAAATTAAAACAATAGAGTTCCAGGGTTCCCAATAGACACCCTCCCCACCCAACAAACGGCAGACCCAGAGAACAGTTTGAGCTGCCGAGAAGCATCACTCAGGAGAAATCTGGTCTAGCAGGAGAAATCAGGACTAGCAGGATAAACCAGGGGACTAGAGGCCAGGCCCTCCTGACTGGCTGGCTGGAGAACGCCGGCCCACTGCCAGTGTGACTGGGCAACTGGAGACCACCTTCCTGCTGGCGCCAGCCCACCTGCTGACGCTATGTCTTGACGGCTGGAGAACGCGCGCCTGCCGGCGACCGAACGCGCAACTGTGTGGCTAGAGATCACCCACCAGCTGAAGACAGACCACAAGCTGCCCGCGCTACTGGGTGGCTGGAGACTGCCGGCCTGCCAGCGACCGGGAGCTGAAACCAACCAGAGACAATCCAGTCCACCCACCCAATTCGGACACTCCGGCAAGGAGCCTGGGGCCCACCACAGCAGAGAGGTGACATCACTGGAGCTCGGCCGTCAGAATTCCTTAACAGCGGAATCCACTTAAGCAGGCATAGTCTACCAACACAAAGGAGAGAAAACAGAGATATATAAACCCATAACAAATCTATAGAAGAGAGCAGAAACACAGCAATCAAATAGAGCTGGAAAATGACGTGAACATTATGAAAAAACAAGGAAAAACAAGGTGTACAAACAATGAAGGACAACTTAATACTACAGGAGAACCTAGAAGCATCAGAAACAGGGATAGGGAAAAAACTTAAGTCATATCTAACTCAGATGGAAAGGAATAAGAGAGAAGACATGAGGCAGCAAGTCTAAGGATAAAAGTATATTTTGAAAATGAATTAAACAAACAAATTCAAATGGCAAAGAACAAGCTTTACCAGGAGATAGAGATCTTTTAAAAAATCATACAGTAATTCTAGAAATGCAGGAAACTATAAACCAAATTAAAAACTCAAACAAGAATATTACAAATAGACTAGATCAAGTAGAAGTCAGAACATCAGATAATGAAGACAAAGTTTGTCAACTTGAAAAGAATATAGTCAACACAGAAAACATGCTTAAATCCCATGAGCAACTATTCAAGAGATATGGGATGTCATAAAAAAAAAACAAAATTGGGAGTCATCGGGATAGAAGAAGGCATAGAAATTCAAACCGAATGAATGAACAACATATTAAATGAAATAATTCTAGAAAACTTCCCAGAGATGAAAGATGGAATGGATTGCCATATCCTGGAAGCCTACAGGACCTCAAACATTCAAAACCATAATAGACAAACTCCAAGACATATAATTATGAAGATAGCCAACATACAGAACAAGGAGAGAATATTAAAAGCTACGAAAGAAAGTAGGCAGATAACATTCAGGGGTACACCAATAAGGTTAACAATTGATTTTTCATCATAGACATTGAAAGCGAGAAGATCTTTGAACAATGTATTTCAAACACTGAAAAATAATGGATTCCAACCAAGAATACTGTATCCAACAAAATTAAGCTTCAGATTTGACAATGAAATTAAGTCCTTCCTGATAAATAAAAGCTAAAAGAATTCGCAGACAGAACACCAGCACTGCAAAGCATTTTGAGCAAAATACTACAAGAAGAGGAATTGAAAAATAGTGCCCAAAACTAACAGCGGGAGGTATCTCACTAAAGGGGTAAGAAAATAACCAAAAAGTAAAAACTACCCAAATTAAAATAAATAAATAAATAAACATGACTGGAAGTACAAATCATATTTCAATTGTAACCTTAAATGTTAAAAATCTAAACTCACCAATCAAGAGACATAGGCTAGTAACCTGGATCAAAAAAATAAATCCAACAATATGCTGCCTTCGAGAGACTCATATGAAAGGTAAAGACATACACAGGCTGAAAGTGAAAGGTTGGGAAAAATCATACCACTCATATGGCCCTCGGAAGCAAGCAGGAGTGGCCATACTCATATCATATAAAATCAACTTCAAACCTACGTTAATCAAAAGGGATAAAGTAGGACACTATATATTGTTAAAAGGAACCATCCACCAACAAGACATAACAATTATCAATTGGTATGCACCAAACAATTGAGCTGCAATGCTCATAAAACAACTCGCCTCAAGTTCAAGAGTCAAATAGACTACAACACAATAATTATGGGTGACTTCAACACACCGCTCTCGCCATTAGACAGATCCTCTATAAAAAACTGAATAAAGAAACTATAGAATTCAACAGCACAATCAATAACCTTGACGTAACCGACATATATAGAATACATCAACCATCATCAAGTGGATACACTTTATTCTCAGCAGCACATGGATCCTACTCCAAGTTAGACCATGTATTATGCCATTGGGCAACTCTTAGTAAATATAAAGGCGTGGAGAAAATACCATGCACCATATCTGATCATAATGGAATGAAACTGGAAATCAATGATAAAAGAAGGAAGGAAAAATCCTACATCACATGGAAAATGAACAATATTCTACTGAATGATCAATGGGTTACAGAAGACATAAAGGAGGAGATAAAAATATTTTTAGAATCAAATGAAAATACAGACACATCGTACTGGAATCTATGGGACACAAAGAAGGCAGTTTTAAGAGGGAAATTCATTTCTTGGAGTTCTTTCCTCAAAAAAAGAATAAAACAACAAATAAATAAACTCACAGTACACATCAAAAACCTAGAAAAGGAAGAGCAAAACAACAGCAAATGTAGTAGAAGACAAGAAATAATTAAAATTAGAGCAGAAATCAACGAAATTGAAACAAAAAAAACATTGAAAAAATTGATAAAACTAAAAGTTGGTTCTTTGAAAAAATAAATAAGATTTACAGGCCCTTAGCCATGCTAAGGATGAGAAGAAGAGAGACAACTGAAATTACTAACATATGGAATGAAAAAGACAATATCACAACAGACAGTACACAAATACAGAAGATAATTAGAAAGTATTTTGAAACCCTATATTCCAATAAAATAGAAGATAGTTAAAATATCGACAAATTTCTTAAGTCATACGATCTGCCCAGATTCAGTCAGGAAGACACACACAATTTAAACAGACCAAAAACAAAGGAAGAAATAGAAGAAGCCATCAAAATACTACCAACCAAAAAAAGCCCTGGACCTGATGGGTATAGAGCAGAGTTCAAAAAAACCTTCAAAGAAGAATTAATACCAATACTTTTCAAGCTATATCAAGAAATAGAAAAATAAGGAGCTCTTCCAAATTCATTCTCGGAGTCCAAAATCACCCTGATCCCAAAACCAGACAAAGACACTTCAAAAAAGAAAACTACAACCAATATCTCTAATGAACTTGGATGCAAAAATTCTCAATGAAATCCGTGTGAATTGAATCCAAAAGCATATCAAAATAGCTGTGCACCATGATCAAGTAGGATTCTTCCCTGGAATGCAAGGCTGGTTCAATATACGGAAATCAATAAATGCTATTCACCACATCAATAGACTTAAGGACAAGAACCATATGATCATCTCGATAGATGTAGTAAAAACATTCGACACAGTTCAGCATCCCTTTATGTTCAAAACACTAGAAAAACTAGAAATAACAGGAACTTACCTCAACATTGTAAAAGCTATATATGCTAAACCTCAGGCTAGGATCATCCTAAATGGAGAAAACTGAAGGCATTCCCTCTGAAATCTGGAACAAGACAGGGATGCCCTCTATCACCACTTCTATTCAATTTAGTTCTTGAAATACTAGTCAGAGAACTTAGACAGACAAAAGAAATTAAAGGCATAAAAATAGGAAAAGAAGAACTTGAATTATCGCTATTTGTGGATGACATGGTAATATATTTAACAGACCCAAAAGGGTCTACAAAGAAACTGCTAGAGTTAATAAATGAAGGATATAAAACCAACACGCATTAATCAAAGGCATTCCTGTATATCAGCAACAAAACTTCTGAAATTGAAATGAGGAAAACCACTCCATTCACAATATCCTCAAAGAAAATAAGATACTTGGAAATCAACCTAACAAAAGAGGTGAAAACCACAGAACCCTAAAGAGAGAGATAGAAAAAGATCTTAGAAGATGGAAAAATGTACCCTGTTCATGGATAGGCAGAACTAAATTCATCAAAATGGCGAAATTACCCAAAGTTCTATACAGGTTTAACGCAATGCCAATCAAAATCCCAATGGCATTTCTTGTGGAAATGATAAAGCAATCATGAAATTCATATAGAAAAACAAAAGACACAGAATAGCAAAAGAAATTCTAAGCAGGAAGTGTGAATCGGGAGGTATAGCGATACCAGAGTTCAAACTTTACTACAAAGCAATAGTAACAAAAACAGTGTGGTACTGGTACGAAAACAGGCAGGTGGACAAATGGTATAGAATGGAGGACAGAGAAACCAATCCACAAAATTACAACTTTCTTATATTTGATAAAGTGGCTATAAACATGCAATGGATGAAGGATAGCATCTTCAACAAATGGTGCAGGGAAAATTAGAAATCCATATGCAACAAAATGAAACTGAATCCCGTTCTCTCACCATGCACAAAAGTTAAATCAAAATAGATCAAGGAGCTAGATATCAAATCAGAGACACTGCGTCTCATAGAAGAAAAAGTTGGCTACGATCTATATACTGTGGGGTCAGGCTCCAAATTCTTTAATAAGACATCAATAGCCCAAGAGTTAATAACAAGAAAAAAACAAATGGGACTTACTTAAACTAAAAAGTTTTTTTCTCAAGAAGAGAAACAATAAGAGAGGTAAATAGAGAGCCTACATCCTGGGAACAAATTTTTACCCCTCACACTTCAGATAGAGCCCTAATATGCAGAATATACAAAGAACTCAAAATATTAAACAATAAGATAACAAATAACCCAATCAACAAATGGGCCGAGGACCTAATCAGACACTTCACAGAGGAGGACATACAATCAATCAACAAGTACATGAAAAAATGCTCACCATCTCTAGCAGTCTGAGAAATGCAAATCAAAACCACCTTAAGATACCATCTTACTCAAGTAAGATGAGCAGCCATTATGAAGTCAAACAACAATAAGTGTTGGCGAGGATGTGGGGAAAAGTGTACACTTGTACACTGCTGGTGGGACTGCAAATTGGTGAGGCCAATTTTGAAAGAAGTATGGATATTCCTGGGAAAGCTGGAAATGGATCCACCATTTGACCCAGCTATCACCCTTCTTGGACTGTTCCCTGAGGATCTTAAAAGAGCGTACTATAGGGATACTGCCACATCAATGATCATAGCGGCACAATTCACAATAGCTAGACTGTGGAACCAACTTAGATGCCCTTCAATAGATTAATGGATAAAAAAATGTGGCATCTATACACAATGGAGTATTACACAGCACAAAAATGACAAAATCATAGAATTTGCAGGGAAATGGATGGCATTAGAGCATATTATGTTAAGCGAAGCTAACCAGTCCTTAAAAAATAAATGCCAAATGTCTTCTCTGATATAAAGAGAGCAAATAAGAGCAGAACAGGGAGGAAGAGCATGAGGAAAATATTAACATTAAACAAAGACGAATGGGGGGAGAGAAAGGGAGAGAGAAGGGAAAGCTTATGAAAATTGTAGGAGACCCTCAATGTTACACAAAATCGCATATAAAATGTTGTGAGGGGAAGTGGGGGGGAAACAATGGAGAGAATTGAACAATAGCAGATGAGGTAGAGAGGGAAGATGGGAGGGGAGGAGAGGGTGGATAGTAGGGGATAGGAAAGGTAGCAGAATACAACAGTCACTAATATGCCATTATGTAAAAGTGTGAATGTGTAACCAATGTGATTCTACAATTCGTATTTGGGGAAAAAATGGGAGTTCATAACCCAATTGAGTCAAATGTATGAAAGATGATATATCTTGAGCTTTGTAATGTT
This sequence comes from Callospermophilus lateralis, assembly GCF_048772815.1. Classification (NCBI taxonomy): domain Eukaryota; kingdom Metazoa; phylum Chordata; class Mammalia; order Rodentia; family Sciuridae; genus Callospermophilus; species Callospermophilus lateralis. The sequence continues at coordinate 424,397 of NW_027511753.1, read as the reverse complement.
TTGAACAACCAATAAAAATAAATAAATAAATAAATAAAGGTTTAAAATTTAGTGGGAAGAAATCAGCTAAAAATGGGTTCAGATGTATTCATTTTGCTATGCAGAAACTTTGTTTTGTGTAGTTGTAAATATCACAAATTTATTTTACCAGAAAATGCACATAAATTGAGATGAAAGGATAATTCACCTATCTTCATGAAAAATTCATAGCATTTTCTACACTTTTCATACTTCATTTTTTTCGTGAATATTTTGACATGGACAAGGTCTAGTCTTAGGCTATTCTTCCAGAATACTACCTCATCTGACAAGTTCGTACAATGTGTTGGATTGTTCTTTTCATCTTTTATTTAATAGTTTCTAGCTGATAATGTGTATTTTTCTTATCTTTATTTGGACATTATCTTTGCATTTTATGTTTTACTGGGGAAGAGACTCATCAAAAGCTCTTTATTATATGTATCAACAATCAAACATTTAGAGCATGCAATTATTCTTAATTTTGCATGAAAATAAATTTGTACCATTTTTCTTATAAAGATGTTGTATTATTAATAATGTCCCTACTGTAATAAGTAACTACTTACAAGAAGAATTAAACAATTGACTTTATATCAATTATGAACATGAAAAGTACTAAAATAAGTATTTGGCAATTAATACACAATTGATAGAAATAGAAATCACAAGAACACCATTTAAAATGTCAGTGCATATGGTCCTTAAATAATAGGTTGTTCAAATAAAATTTCTCTAATTCATAAGAGTTAATATGCCATATTACAGCTTAATGTGATATAAAACCTTAAATTATCAGTATTGATAAATAAGAATGATACCTTTTTACTTAAATATGTTTATTTGATTTTCACTGTAAGATGTTAATTATGGAAGAATTGAGAATTAAGAAAGACTTGGTCTATATTATTTCTAACAGGAAAATCAAAGTACTTTTAAATATATATGTATATATATATAATATATGTAATGCATATGCATGAATATAGATACATATGTGTAATAAATGTATTGTAATATATCTATCAGTTGATTATAATTTTTAGATTTTCTCAAGAAAAAGAATGACTATAAAAAACAGTCTTAAACTTAAATTTCATAGCATACTACTGTTTGTAATGACATGAGAGAAAAATAGATATGGAGGGGAAATGAAAAAGGAAGGGAGAGAAGGGGGAAAATGGGGAAGAAAGTGAGTAAAGAAGAGGGACATGAGTGTATGATGTTAAGATAAAAGTGGAGGGGCTGGGTTTGTGGCTCAGTGGTAACATGCTTTTCTAGCATGTGTAAGGCACATGGTTCTATTCTCAGCACCACATACAAATAAACAAAATGAAGGTCAATCAACAACTGAAAAAATAAAAAATAAAAAAGAAGAAATATTATGAAAATTCCAAGCTTTGATGAATGTTAAATAAAAAAATTATGTTACATAGCCTTATGTAATTTTAGACTATCCAAAATAGTCACTAAATGTTAGATTATTAGTGCTATAACTAAAAATCCATTGATCTTTCCTCTACATTCTGTGGCATGCTAGTGCTAAAATAAATTGTATTATTAATCCCCCCCCAAAATCCTAATATTTCTACAGTAACTGACCCAGTTGAACATCAATGCAAGTAGACATGATGTGCATTTTGACGTTCATTTTTATTCAACACTGGTACATTACTATTTCTTCAGTTTATGCACATCATAGCATATATGTCTCATCAAAATTTCGCAAATTTATAGGCATTTGTTTCACTTTCAATCACTTCCTGCTTGAGAACACATGTATTCCTCCATGTTTCTTGACTGCTCTTTTCATGAGACTTCTTTCCAAACACATTATTTTCGATTTCCATTATCACATTTGAAGCAAAACTCACAAACCCGTCACAATAAACCATAACACTAATATTACCATTAGATGTGTAACTGGTTGGAATGAATGGTTCTATATCAATATAAGATTTCTTACTTAGTTTCAGATATCAATTCAATCCATTATTTAAAGTGGAACCAGTTATATTATTTATTCACAGTACAGTTTATTCACGAATTATCTCTATATTTATAGACACAGGTACACCTCTTTGTACCCCCAATACTAATTTATACGTCCTCAAAATATAGCTCTCAGAAATGGTGGAAGAAATACTCATGTCACCTGATCTACATATACATTTTATCACAGTAATATTCTGGACACAAAAAGCAAAGGTCACACTTATGATTGTACAAAACCTAAATGGAAAGTGAACATGGATTACTAAAAACATCCATGTCCAGGTTGCCTAATGCTCTCAAATGAAAATCCTATTGGTGACTACATATTTGTTTCTTCCAAAGATTATATATTCAAACTCAACCATGTTGAAAATGTCTAATCCTGTCACTCACTTTATACTTTGCCTGATTTTGTAATGTCTCTATTGATATCTGCTTTCCTACATATTTTCCCCAGTTAATCATTGTGACTTCCTCGTCACATGTGCTGATATTTACATTCACTCTCTTAGCGATACCCTACTTCTAAAGAACTTGTTCCAAATCCTACACTCATTCTTCTTCCTAAATTTACCGAATATCTTCCTAATTCTACCGACTATCACTTTTTGACTGGATGTTCTCTTCTACATTCAATCATCCAAGGTGAAAGGTCCTATGCCATTGTATATCGATTTATCTGAAACATCTGTGCAGAATGTAATTCAACGCTAAGTATCCCAATCAAGGGACAAATGACCTTCTGGGCTTCAAATCTTACTTAGATTTCTGTTTTCGTACATATATTTCACCTCTATATTCTTGTAAATATCACAGGTTCCCAATACCATTATTCATGCAGCAGAATGGTTCCTAACCCATATCGAACATGTTAATAACACTAATCATACACTGTTCCCTCAATCTAACTTTGCTGAAGAGCAGCGACAGTGTTGGTCTTACAATTCAAGAATGTATGGGATCTTCCACCTGCTGAGAACATCAAAGGTACGTGCAGAAATGATCTCTGGAGAAGATGTAGGCAGCTATGAAGGACCTGAGAGAGCAAAAGACATCTCCATGGCAAACAACCTGGAAGGATGAAGGAATGTGTCTGAATCAGCCTCACTCTTCTTAATGTAGAGTAGACCAAACCAGGCCTGTGTGGAAAGCTCTTCCCAGGTGCGTATGGTTGATATACCATTCTAACATATGAAATTGTCACAGGAAGTAGGGGCAGCCTCCATCTCATGGAACCCTTGGAAGCAACTGTTAGGACAAAGTGGTAGCCAAGGCAGTGACCTCATTCAGTTCCTGAAAGAAGTGACCACACCTCACTTCCTTGGTGATGAAAGTCTCTGAACTTGGGATCCAGGAAGCCAGGCACCCAGAGCCATTACCAATCCCAGTCCCAGTGGTCTCACTTGTTTGAATTTAGCAAAGACAGAGTCAGTCTTTCTTCTTACCTGTTAAGGTCTGTAAACAAGTCAGATTGGCACCTGTTATTTTGCTGGAGAAATGTTAGAGTCTGTAAACAAGTCTGGATGGTGCCTGGCAAAATGCCAGAGGGAGTGGTTTGTGAAGTAACAAAATCGAGCCATTAAGTGTGAAGATTCCTTATTGGTTGACTGCTGTATCTATTTTATGCTAATGAGATAGGCTGTGTAAAATGTATAAATATCGCTCAGATCTTACAATAAACGGCTCTCATTCCTGCTGCATCAACATACACAAGTTATTCGTCACCCCCAAGGTTATTCTGCTGCAGCGGGACTGCGGCAGATGGTGGCCCGTTACGGGGAGCCCTGGGACACTCACGGGTAAGGGTCGAAAAAAGCTTTCTGTCCATAGATAGGACGGGAGCAATCTGCTTGTCCCTAGGCAGATAGGGCGATAGGAAAAATGACCATTTCGAGAAAATGGAGAAGACTGATGCAGTATGTTTGTGTCTTGTTTTGTCTTGAAATGTTGTATTGTCTTTGTGATGAAAATATGGAAGGGGTGAGAAGTAAATTGATAAGAGAAAAAGGCACCCCAGTGGAACCAAGAATAGTTAGGGCATGTGTTGATAAAAGCCCAGAAACTCTAGTCAGAAAGAAAAAGAAAGTTCAGAAGAAGAAGGATTATCAGGAAAAAAGTTGCAGCAAAAGGCTATTACTGAATACTTTTCGATACTGGAGGGTGCGTGAAATGACAAGGCGGCTGCCACCTGCCCAAGCCGATCATGGCGCAGTAAGAATTTTCCAAGAGGCAGTTGAGGGCTCTTCCCCGCCCCCCTGCCCGGGGGAGCGGATCACCACTGTGAGCCCAAATCTAGACCTGACCTGGAGGCACAGTCTCGCAGGCTTTTGCTCCCTGTGCCCGGAAGAAGTTTGAGCCCAGGATTCTCCCTGGGGCCATCTGGGGCTGCCCAGGATGCTACAGCTGGCAGAAGATGCCACTGGCATCCCTGAAGTTTGATCATTTCCAAGGCCAGTAACTACAATGGGTCTCCCACACCTGCAGGCTGATGAGTAATGAGTACTATTAAGGCTTATTTCAAATGTAAAAAACCTTGAGATAATGTACTAAAATTGTTCAGAAGGTTGTTTTCTTAGTGAAATGCTACAGGATTTTCTTTAGCCATCCGGAGTTCCTGCCTTCGTCCAAGTGCCGGTGAAAACAAAGGTGGAAGAATTTACAATGTTGCTGAGAACTGGAGGAAACTTCGGCTGAGAACCCGAGGAGACTTCGGAGCTATCGCTGTTTCTGCTACTACAACTTAAGCTAGCTGCCTGGAGAACTTACCTGGACTGTGATTTACCTGAACTCTGAGTTAATCTATTGAGACACTGCTTTATCTGGACTGAGACAACAGACTGTAATCTACAACAACTTGTAACTCGGTATCTTTGCTAACGGTGTCATTGCTGGTATAAGTTTTCCAAGGGCTTCTTGCATGGAGCCATCAATTGGATTGGTATTGTAACATGTTGTATCCTCCCTTTCTGTTTCTAGCAGGTTATTTATGGTGTTTCTGTAAAAAACACTATGGTCCTTATTTAAAATAAACAAAAGGGGGAAATGTTAACGTCTGTAAACAAGTCAGATTGGCACCTGTTATTTTGCCAGAGAAATGTTAGAGCCTGTAAAGAAGTCTGGATGGCGCCTGGCAAAATGCCAGAGGGAGTGGTTTGTGAAGTAACAAAAGCGAGCCATTAAGTGTGGAGATTCCTTATTGTTTGACTGCTGCATCTATTTCATGCTAATTAGATAGGCTGTGTAAAATGTATAAATACCGCTCTTATTCAACAATAAACGGCTTCCAGTCCTGCTGCATCAGTCTACACAAATTGTTCGTCACCCCCCCGGTTATTTTGCCCAGCCAGCCGGGCTACGGCACTTACCTACTGATGTGAGGATGGCCAAATGCCAGGGAAGCTCTGAAGATGGTTCTTTCCTGATAAAGCAGGTATTGGCTCACCACTGACTCCTGACTACTTCAAGAGTTGGCAAAGGAAAGCAGATTTGAGACAGAACAAGCAATTTTGGGGAACATAGTATGGCCCACCAGTCAGAGGACACTCTGGATAGTCACAGACCAACTTGCAGGAAAGAGTTGCCTTTGTGGGTGTGGTTGTGGGTTTGTGTATCCCACTGTGTCTGTGGTTATAGACATTAGAAAAGAGAATGCATCAATGGATGTGTTCTGTCTAGTAGAAAGCTTCTCAGCATTCATCCTGCCAAATTTATGAATGGACTACGACTTTCCTTATGAATGGGCAATACCTGCTATCTTCCTAAGTTCCTGTTTTCTTCCTGAATTCTGGCCACTCTCAAGAATAGGCTCATGGTTTTGTGTAAAAGATATGTACCACCTCCAAACTCTGTAACATGGCCTTGTACTGGATAGATGAAGGGAATGGTGAGGAACTCAGAAAACTCAGATATCAGTGTGACCAGTAAAGTGTCAGTGGAGAAACACTGATTTGGGCCTTTTGTTTACCTATTGTTCCGTTGCCCTGAATGTCTGGAAGGTCTTTGCCTCAGTCCACCCCTTTGTGAAGCCTGAAGAAAACAGTTTTCTAATGGAAAATAATGAGCATCACCTGTGGCTCTTTGCTTAATTGCCATGGAAAGGGATGTGTCTGAATCAGCCTTTTGGCCCTGTGTGAGGCTGTGACTTAGATTCTCACCACCTGATGAATCTAAGGAAAGATCTCATGTGTGCATCCAAAACCAAAATGGAAAAAGAGCAGTCTTGTGGATGAAGTCTCTCGCCTTCCTCTGTAAGGTTCCTGATTTCCATCAAGTGAGAATAGGTATCCTTTGGTTCAAAAAGTTTTTCAAAGCCCTGCAGAGGCAAGCCCATAGGTGCTTGGATTTTCTCATGACTCCAATTCACATAAAGAATCTAAACCCCACAGACATTAGGCTCAAATTGGAGAAGCAGAGCAGTATTAATGGCAGGCCTATTTGATCACTCCTTGTTCACAGATAGGTTGTCAAGCCACCCTGACTTTAGACAAATGAGGGTAGGGAGCATATTTTGGATACTGTCTTCAGCTGCGCCCCTCATGGAAACTTCCAGCCAGAGGTAATGATGAGTGTCTATGTGGAAGTAGTTGAGAGCCATGTGGGAGTATTTTGGTTTTAATTGTGGTCATTTGTTTGGCTGATGGAAGAGATGACTGGGTCCACCTTGGCTTGAACTCTGGTGTGAGTCTTCTTAGAGACTGAGTTTGGAAATTACTGCAGAGATGTATTGCCATGAATTGTGTTGGGATTTTTGGAGGCCACACATGGTAGTGGCCTTTGGAAACTGAGATCTAGGTCCAGGGGGCTTCCCACAGAGCACTGGGAATCTGAGCCAGAATATCACATGATTTTATTCTTTAAGACTTGACAGCCATAGTTGATAGTAAAAACACACATGGAACTCACATTGTAGACCTCAATGGGCCTGGCTTCATTTGATCTTTTGGCCACTCTTTGGGAAGTCTTGCCTGTGAGAGTTCTCCAGATGTTTCATTGAAATGGGCTTTCTCACCATTTGATGTTTCCAGAATGAATTAAATCCCACAGTGCCTCCAACCTCATCCTTGAAAAATGGCTAGATAAACATCATAAAAATTTGAAATTCCCATCACCAGGTGTCACTGGATACACTTTGGATTTCCTGTTGCTGATCATGAGTGTACCAGACAGTGCCTTGATTGACTGGGTTTCATGAAAATGGTGTAGAACAGTGATGCAAATAAGTTAAAGTCTGTTGAGTAGTGGGCCTAGAGGAGTGTTTTGCAGGTCTGTGATAAAACTTCTGTGTTGGGATTATGTGGATCTGCCAAAAGGCTTGTAACTGACATGGTGCAGCCAGCAGACCCTTGTATGTAAAGGCATCTTGTTGAATGGAGAGGTTTCAGGTCAATGTTCAGAATCAGGTTGCTATGGTCAAGGGGGCAAGCTATGTGGGATAGAAGCCTGGTTGGTGCATTCTCCTGCAGACCCTGACGCACAACACGTGACAGATCTCCCTCCAGCACTGTGACCCAGTTGAATTTCTTGTATTTCCTGAAGCCAATACCAAACTCCCAGTGCAGCAGCAAGAACACCATGAAAAGTGGAGGATTACCAAATGGCTTCACAGTCCACACGGGGCCACACTTAGCCTTCAGTGGCAAGAGTTTACTTACAAAGAGAGAATTCAGCCTTGCTGCCTCACTTTCTTTGGAAAATGAGAAACCATGTTCTGCAGGTCACATAGATGGAGACCCAGCTTTGGTGGTCTCACTAGAAAGGAAGCCATAGGTCCTGACAACAACATATACTTCAAGTGGCCAACCTCAGAGGCAGGTTCTCCAGAAGTCTTTAGGCTGGCACATCTCCATATTTGTGCAATATTTACCCTGTCCCTTACTTTTGGAAACTCCTCTACCACCTCCAAGATTGTGAACTCGCAATCATGTTCCATTCCTGATATGTATTCACAGATTTTCTAACTCTTCTTCTTTTATTTTGTCTTACTTGGGGCAAAGATAGTGTCAAGGTATTGTTGTGAATGAGAGTAGGAAGATTTTGTGTAGCACATATTTGCATACACATTTGATTCATTTTCCTATTTTACATTCAAAATACTGAATCCCTGACACTAACCCATACCCTACTAGACTCTGACCACTAATCCTAATATGGTGGAGAGAAATAATGCAAACAGAATTGAAATACAAACAGTTCAGAGGAGGCATGGTGTATAGTTGGATTTGCCTTTTGCATGATAAAGTGTAGGTGTTATAAATCTAGTCAATTTTTAATTAAAATATTTCACCATGGGTTTTTGTAGTTAACAAATACGTGAATTCCTGTCTCCCTTTCTCTGTAGCCTATTCAGCACATGTATTTTTATATGCACATATAGAATCCTACCTGGTATCACACGTACATTTTTGTGACCTGGCAGACTTGGAGATACAAATTGTGAGAAAAGATCACTCCTCCTAAACGCTGTTGGAACTGAAAATTCAACCTATATGTGAGCTTCCTAGGAGAACAACATTGTACATAAATCCATGCTCAGTACAATAAATAATTTTGCATCTGTGGATGTTATATATTTCATGATGAATATTGATTGGCTTATATATTGGTACTTTTTAATATCTCTGTGTGTGTTTTGGGTATATATATATATATATATATATATATATATATATATATATACACTCTCAAGATTTTTCAAAATATGAAATATATGTGTCTTATATACACTACCGAAATTCATTCATGTTCATGTATGTGGATTTATAATAAAAATTTCACAAGATTATTCTCAGAAATATTCATTCACCTGAACTACATATTTGTTTCCTAGTACTTAAAACTAACTTCAGTGAATGGTGCATACAAATCCTAATATTTCTACAGTAATTGACCCAGTTTAACATCAATGCAATTAGATTCCTATGGAACATAGTGTGTAGTTTGATGTTCATTTTTATTCAACACTGGTTCGTTAATATTTCTTCAGTTTATGCACATCATAGGATATATATTTCATCCACAAATTCACAAATTTATAGGCATTTGTTTCACTTTCAATCACTTCCTGCTTCAGAACACATGTATTCCTCCAGGTTTCTTGACTGGTCTTTTAATGAGACTTCTTTCCAAACACATTATTTTCGATTTCCATAATCACGTTTGAAGCAAATCTCACACAGTCTTTATAATAAAACATAACGCAATTATACAATTAGATGTGTAACTGGTTGGAATGAATGATTGTATATCAATATAAGTTTTTGTGTATATTTTCACATATCAATTCAATCCATTATTTAAAGTGGAAACAGTTATATTATTTATTCACAGTATTGTCAATTCATGCATTAATTCTATATTCATAGACACAGGGTACAAATATTTGTACCGCCAATAATAATTTATACATCTTCAAAATATTGCTCCCAGAAATGGTATAAGAAATACTTATGTCACCCGATCTACATATACATTTTATCATAGTAATATTCGAGACACAAAATGCAAAGGTCAAACTTATAATTGTACCAAAGCCTAAATTGAAAGTGAGCATGGATTACTAAAAACATCCATGTCCATGTTGCCTAATGTTCTCAAATGTCAATCCTATTTGTGACAACATATTTTTTTCTTCCTAAGATTATATATTCAAACTCAACCCTGTTGAAAATATCTAATCCTATCACTCACTTTATACTTTTCCTGATTTCTTAATGTCTCTATTGATATCGGCCTTCCGACATATTTTCCCCAGTTCATCATTGTGACTGACTCTTCACATGTGCTCACATTTAAATTCACTCTCTATCCGAAACCCTATTGCTAGAGAACTTTTTGTCCAAAACCTATACTCACTCTTCTTTCTGAAACTGAGTATCTTTCTAATAATTCCAACTATCCTTTTTTGACTAGAAGTTCTCTTAAACATTCCATCATCCAACGTACAAGGTCCTATGCCATTGTACATCGATTTATCTGAGACATCTCTGCAGAAAATAATTCAAATCTACGTATCCCAATCAAGGGCCCAATGCCCTTCTGGGCTTCAAATCTTTCCTACATTTCTGTTTTCATACTAATATTTCACGTATATTTTCTTGTAAATATTTAAGGTTCCCAAACATTCCTGCAGAATGATTCCTAACTCATATCGAACATGTTATTAATCCTAACCATACACTGTTCCCTCAATCTAACTTTACAGAAGATTAGGGACAGAGTTGGTCTTTCAATACAGGAATGTAGCAGATCTTCCACCTGCTAAGATCCTCAAAGGTCCATACAGAAATGATCCCTGGAGAAGATGTAGGCAGCTATGAAGGACGTGAGAGAGAAAAAGTCATCTCCATGTAATGGCTCACCGCTGGCTCCTAATAACCTCACAGAGTTGGCCAAGGAGTCCAGATCTGAGACAGGACAGGCCATTTCTGGGAACATAGTATGGCCCACTAGTCAGAGGACACTCCGGATAGTCACAGACCTACTTGGGGGAAGGAGGTGCCTTTGTGGGTTGGGTGTAAGTTTGTGGTCTTTTCTCATTTTCTGAGAATAGGTAGAAAAGGCAGTTTGTTCATTTTGGAGTGGATGGTTTCTAGAAAGTCGTTTGACAAAGAGTGTGTTTCTATGTCTGGGTATCCCAATGTGTTCGTGGATGAAGACATTAGAAAGAGCATGCATCAATGGATGTGTTCTGTCTAGTAGAAAGCTTCCCAGCATTCATCCTTCCCAATTTATAGATGGACTTGGCTTGCCTTCTGGATGGGCAACACCTACTGTCTTTCTAAGTTCCTGTTTTCTGCCTGAATTCTGGCCACTAACCATAATAGGCTCATGGTTATGTGTCCAAGATATGTACCACCTCCAAGCTCTGGGACATGGCCATGTACAGGATAGCTGAAGGGAATTGGAGCATCTCAGAAAACTCGGATATCAATGTGACCAGTAAAGTCTCTGTGGAGAAACCCTGCTTTGGGCCTTTTGCATACCTATTCTTCTGTTGCACTGAATAACAGGAAGGTCTTTGATTAGGCCACGCCTTTGTGAAGCCTGAAGAAAACAGTTTTCAAATGGAAATGAATGGGCATCACCTGGGGCTCTTTGCTTAATTGTTTGGAAAGGGATGTGTCTGAATTGGCCACTTGGCCCTGTGTGAGGCTGTGGCTTAGATACTTAGCACCTAATGGACCTAAAGAAACATCCCATGTGTGCACCCAAATCCAAAATGTCCAAAAAGTATTCATTGTGGACTATGCCTCTCGCCTTCCTCTGTAAGGTTCCTGATCTCCATCAAGTGAGAATAGGGATCCTTTGCATCAAATGAGTACTTCAAAGCCCTGCAGAGTCTAGCCCATTGGTGCTTGTGATTACGCATGACTCCAGTTCACATAAAGAATCTAAATCCCACAGTCAGTAAGCCTCAAATTGGAATTGTGGAGCAGTATTAAAGGCAGGGCTCTATGATCATTCCGTGTTCAAAGGAAGGGTGTCCAGGAAACCCTGACTTGTGACAAATGAGGTGCGAGGGTGCTTATTTTGAACACTGTGTTGGTCTGTGCCCCTCATGGAAACCTCCAGCGAGAGGTTATTATTAGTGTCTATATGGAAGAAGATGAGTGCCATGTGGGAGTCTTTTGTTTTTAATTGTGGTCATTTGTGTGGCGGTTGGAAGAGATATCTGGTTCCTTCTGGGCTTGAACTCTGGTGTGATTTCCCTTAGAGACTGAGTTGTGGAACTGTTTTCAGAGAAGTATTGCCATGAACTGTGTTGGGATTTTAGGAGGCCACACATGAGATTCGCCCTTGGAAACTGAGATCTATGCCCAGGGTGGCTTTCCACAGAGCACAAGTAATCTCAGCCAGGATATCACAAGATTTTATTATTAAAGACTTGGCAGCCATAGTTGAGAGTCAAAACACACATGGAGCTCACACTGTAGACCTCAATGAGCCTGGCTTCATCTGACCTTTTGGCCACACTTTGGGAAGCTTTGCCTGTGATAGTTCTCCATTTCTTTTGTTCAAATGAGTTTCCTCGCCATTTAATGGTTCCTGAATGATTGGAAACCCACAGTGCCTCCAACTTCATCCTTAAAAAATAGCTAGATAAATACCACCAACTTTTTGAAATTCCCTTGACCAGGTGGCACTGGAGAACCTTTGGATTCCTGTTGCTGATCATGAGTATACCAGACAGTGCCTTGATTGACTTGGTTTCATGAAAATGGTGTAGAACAGAGATGCCAGTAAGTTGGAGCCTGCTGAGTAGTTGGCCTAGAGCAGTGGTGGGGAGGTGTCTGATATAACATCTGTGGTGAGGCCATGTTTATCTGCCATTGGCTTCCAAATGGCTTGTGACTGACATTGTGCATCCAGCAGACCCTTGTATGTAAAAGCATCTTGTTATATGGAGAGGTTTCAGGGCAATGTTCAGAATCAGGTTGCTATGGTCAATGGGGCAAGCTCTGTGGGAAAGAAGCTTGCTTGGTGCATTCTCCTGCAGACCCTGACCCACCACATGTGACAGAATTCCCTCCAGCACTTTGTCCCAGTGGAACTCCTTGTATTCCAAGAAACAAATACCAAACTTCCAGTGCAGCAGCAAGAAACACCACAAAAAGTGGAGGATGAAAAAACGGCTTTACAGTAAACACGAGGAGACACTTAGCGCGCAGTGGCTACAGTTTACCTACAAAGAGAAAATTCAGCACTGCTGCCTCATGTTCATTGGGAAATAAGAAACAATGTCCTCCAGGTCACATATATGCAGACCCAGTTATGATGGTCTAACTAGATCGGAAGCTAAATCTCCTGACAACCACATATATTTCAAGTGCCCAAACTCAGAGGCAGTTTCTCAAAAGTCTTTAGGCCAGCAGAGCTCCATCTTTGTGCAGTGTTTACCCTGTCCCTTACTTTTGGAAACTCCTATACCACCTCCAAGGATATGAACTCCTGAGCATACTCCATTCCAGATATGTTTTCACAGATTTTTGTAACTCATCTCCTCTAATTGTGTCTTACTTTAAGCGAAGGTGATGTCAAGGCATTGTTCTGGATGAGAGTGGGAAGATTTTTTTGTAGCACATATTTGCATAAATATTGAATTTATTTTTCTATTTTCAATTCGAAATACTGAATCCCTGAAACTAACCCATAACCTACTAGACTCTGACTACTAATCCTAATATGATGGAGTAAAATAACCCACACAGAATAGAAATACAACCAGTTCAGAAGAGGCATGGTGTATAGTTGTACTTTCCTTTTGCATGATAAAGGGTTGGTGTTATAAATCTTGTCAATTTGTAGTTAAAATAGTCCTCTATGTGTTTTTAAAGTTAACAAATATGTGAATTCCTGTCTCCCTTTCTCTGTAGCCTATTCAGCACATGCATTTTCATATGCACATATAGAATACTACATGGTATCACACGTACATATTTGTGAGGTAACTGACTTTGCAAATACAAATTGTTAGAAGAAAACACTTCTTCTAAATGCTGTTGGAACTGAAAATTCAACCTATAGGTGAGATTCCTAGTTGAACAACTTAAATCCATATTTAGTAAAATCAATATTTTGGGATCTGTGGATGATATATATTTCATGGTGAATTTCGATTGGCATACATAATGCTACTTTGTAATGTCTGTATTTAGGTGTGTATGTGTGTGTGTGTGTGTGTGTGTGTGTGTATTATATATATATTATATATATATATATTATATATATATATATATATATATATATATATTCACTCTGCTGATTATTCAAAATATAAAATATATGTGTCTTATTATACACTAACTAAATTCATTCATATTCATGTATTTGGATTTATAATCAACGTTTGAGAAGATTATTCTCAGAAATATTCATCCACCTGAAATACATGTTTGTTTCCTAGTACTGAAAACTAACTTCAGGGGATCATATTATGGCGGTGATGGGAGTTCATTACCCCCGTGTACCGCCTCACATTGCAGGAGAAGGACAAGTTAGAACGGCTAAAATCTATCTTGTTAGAAATTTCCAGGAAAATTGGTGTGCTCCAAAACCTACAGGAAGGATTTCCATTGCACAAGAACCAGCTACGGGGGCTCAAACGCCAGCGATTAGTCCTCACGGAGGGTCACGCTGCTTATTCAGCAAATCACCCCACGGCTAGTGTCTGCAATGCGCGCTGGGAAACGACGAGAGAGCAACGCAATGATATAGCCCTGTGGATTATGCGGGCTCCTGCCAGCTGTGCAATCACTGTGCTCAGTGTTGAGTTGTGGGTTTGAAACGGGGGAAGGAAGCGGTCCAATTCGGTTTTCCACACCGGTGAGACCACAGAGGAAGATAGCGGTCACCATCTTGGAGAGCTGACGTCACCATCCCTGTTGTCGACTCATCACAGCTCATTCAGATACAGAATAGGTAATTTCAGGCTGCCATTCGCCTTCATCTTGCAGACAAATTACTCAGGGTCAGTGCTGAAGAACCCACGAAAATTGCTTCTTGGATCCTGCTCCTATCAGAACATACACCGAGCCTGGAGCGGCTGAATTCCGGGTCCCGGAACTGCTCTGGCCCAGGGCTAAAGAACCTGCAGAAACTGTTTCTTGGTCTGGGTCCTGCTGAATATTGTAAAGGTAAATGCCAACTGAGCCTTCATAGACAGTGGCAACAGGATTGAGACGGGGCTTGTGAGGGCCGGTCAGGACTCACTCATTGCTTTGGTCACCCGGCAAAGGGAAAGAAATGCTGCCATTCACATGGGATACCAACATGGCAGAGATCTGATGTGATCACAAAGCGGTGGAGGAGATAACTTCATCTATACCAGCGGCGAGAGAAATAGTTGGTCTCCTGGTAAAGAAAGTGAGTCACAAACATCCGAGTCTCTCTCACTTAGTCATCAAGCCAGAGGTGCAGAGTAGAGCTGCCACCTGTGCCTGGAACAGGCCCAGCGACCCACCGGCATGGTAGTCACGTCACCCCAATTGGAGTAGGGGCAGAGCACACCCATGCCTGCAAGGTAGGCAGACGTATGACCGACCGGCAGAACAGGCCCAGGGGCCAGTCAGAATGGTAGACAGAACACCCCAATTGGAGGAGCATCACAGCCGCCAACCGCACCTGCAATGGAGACTTTTCCACTATACAAGAGCAATATAAATATATAGGGGGAAAATTTCAAAAACACAACAGTTTCACCAAGCAGAAAGAAACGCAAGCTGTATGAAAAGACAAGAAAAGAAAGGACCACAAGCAATGCAGGTCAACTCAACTTTAGAAGAGGTAATAGATGCAGCATATGGAATGTCAGATAAAGAATTCAGGATATACATGCTTCATGTGATCTGGAATCTCAAGGAAGACATTAGACAGCAAAAATCAGACAATGAAAGATCACTTCGACAATGAATTACATAAAAAAATCCAAGTAGCAAAGATCAACTATACAGTGAGATAGAGGTTATAAAAAACAAACAAACTGAAATCTTAGAAATGCAGGAAGTAATGAACCATCTTAAAAACTCAATTGAGAATACTACCATTAGAGCAGAATACTTAGAAGACAGAACATCAGACAATGAAGACAAAGTATTTCAACTCAAAAAGAACATATACAGCTCAGCAAGACTGTTAAGAAACCATGAGCAAAAGTGCAAGAAATATGGGATAACATAAAGAGACCAAACATAAGAGTCATTGGGATACAGGAAAGTATAGAGGTCCAAACCAAAGGAGTGAGCAATCTATTCAATGAAATAATAGGAGAAAAATTCCTAGACTTGAAGAATGAGACAAAATCCCAAATCCTAAAAGTCTACAGGATGCCGAACGTGCAATATCATAAGAGATCCACACCTAGACACATGATAATGAAGATACCCAACATACAGAATAAGGAGAGAATTTTAAAAGCTACAAGAGAAAGGAAGCAGATTATAGTTAGTGGTAAACCAACCAGGATAACAGCTGATCTTTCAACACAGACTCTGAAAGCTAGAAGATCCTTTAATAACATATTTCAAACACTGAAAGAAAATGGGTTCCAACCAATAATCATGTATCCAGTGAAATTAAGCTTCAGATGGAAGATGAAATTAAAACCTTCCACAATAAACAAAAGTGAAAAGAATTTGCAGCTAGAAAACCATCTCTTCAAAACATCCTCGGCACAACATTACAGGAAGTGGAAATGGAAAATATCAATGAAAACCAACAGTGGAAGGTAGGACATTAAAGGGGGGAAAATAATCAAAGAGGAAATCAAACTATGTTTAGTAACATAAATAAACAAATATGGCTGGAAGAACAACCCATATCTAAATAATAACCAAAAATCTTAATGGCTTAAACTCACCAATTAAGAGACACAGGCTAGTAGAATGGATCACAAAACAAGAACCAACAAAATGCTGCCTACAGGAGACGCATTTTACAGGAAAAGACATACATAGACTCAAGGTGATACTTGGAAAAATCATATCACTCTTATGAACGTTGGAAACAAGCAGGAGTGTCCATACTCATATCAAATAAAATAGATTTCAAGCCAAAGTTAATCAAAAGGGATAAAGAAGGACACTACATACTACTCAAGAAAACCATACGCCAACAAGACGAAACAATCATAAATATATATGCCCCAAACAATGGTGCAGCTTTGTTCATCAAACAAACTCTTCTCAATTTCAAGAGTCTAATAGACCACAATACAGTAATCATGAGAGACATGAACACACCTCTCTCACCACTGGACAGATCTTCCAAACAAAAGTTGAATAAGAAAACTATAGAACTCAATAACACAATTAATAACCTAGACTTAATTGACATATATAGAATGTACAACCCATCATCAAGAAGTTACACTTTTTTCTCAGCAGAACATGGATCCTTCTCAAAAATACATCATATATTATGTCACAGGGCAACTCTTAGACAATAAAAAGGAGTAGAGATAATACCATGCGTTTTATCTGATCATAATGGAATGAAACTAAAAATCAATGATATAAGAAGGAAGGAAAAATCATTCATCACTTGGAGAATGAACAATAGGTTTCTGAATGATCAATGGGTTATTGAAGACATCAAAGAGGAAATTAAAAAATTCTTAGAGGTAAATGAAAACACAGACACAATATATCAGAATCTATGAGACACATTGAAAGCAGTTATAAGAGGAAAATTCATTGCTTGGAGTTCATTCCTTAGAAAAAGAAAAAACCAACAAATAAATGATCTCATACGTCATCTCAAAATCTTAGAAAAACAAGAGCAAACAACAGCAAAAGAAGTAGAAGGCAAGAAATAATTAAAATCAGAGCAGAAATTAATGAAATCGAAACAAAAGAAACAATTGAAAAAATTGACAAAACAATACATTGGTTTTTTGAAAAAATAAATAAAATCGACAGACCCTTAGGCATGCTAACAAAGAGAAGAAGAGAGAGAACTCAAATTACTACCATATGAAATGAAAAAGGAAATATAACAAGAGACACTTCAGAAATACAGAAGAAAATCAGAAATTATTTTGAATCAATATACTCCAATAAAATAGAATATAGTGAAGGCATTGATAAATTTCTTAAGTCATATGATGTGCCCAGATTGAGTCAGGAGGATATAGACAACCTAAACAGTCTAATATCAATTGAGGAAATAGAAGAAACCATCAAAATACTACCAACTAAGAAAAGCCCAGGACCGGATGGGTATAGAGCATAGTTTTAAAAAACCTTTAAAGAAAAACAAAAACCAATACTTTTCAAGCTATTTCAGGAAAAATGCAAAAATCCTCAAAAAAATTCTGGCGAAATAGACACAAAATCATATATATAAAAAAAAATGTGCACCATGATCAAGTAGGATTCATTCCTGGGATGCAAGGCTGGTACAATATACAGAAATCAATAAATGTTATTCATCACATCAATAGACTTAAAAATAAGAACCATATGATCATCTCGAGAGATGCGGAAAAAGCATTCGACAAGGTACAGCATCACTTTACGTTCAAAACTCTAGAAAAACTAGGGATAACAGGATCATACCTCAATATTGTAAAAGCAATCTATGCTAAGCCTCAGGCTAGCATCATTCTGAATGGAGAACAATTGAAGGCATTCCCCCTAAAATCTGGAGGAAAACAATGATGCCCTCTCTCACCCCTTCTGTTCAACATAGTTCTCGAAACACTGGCCAGAGCAATTAGAAAGGCTAAAGAAATTAAAGGCATAAAAATAGGAAGAGAAGAACTCAAATTATCGCTATTTGCAAAAGACATGATTCTATACCTAGCAGACCCAAAAGGGTCTACAAAGAAACTATTAGAGGTAATAAATGAATTCAGCAAAGTGGCAGGATATTAAATCACCACGCATAAATCAAAGGCATTTTTGTATATCAGCGACAAATCCTCTGAAATGGAAATGAGGACAATCACTCCATTCACAATATCCTCAAAAAAATAAATAAAATACTTGGGAGTCAACCTAACAAAAGAGGTGAAAGACTTATACAATGAAAACTACAGAACCCTAAAGAGAGAAATAGAAGAAAATCTTAGAAGATGGAAAAATATACCCTGTTCATGGATAAGCATAACTAACATCATCAAAATGACAATATTACCAAAAGTTCTCTATAGGTTTAATGCAATGCCAATTAAAATCCCAAATTCATTTCTTGTAGAAATAGATAAAACAATTATGAAATTCATATGGAAAAATAAAAGACCCAGAATAGCAAAAACAGCTCTAAGCAGGAAGTGTGAATCAGGCAGTATACCGATACCAGACCTCAAACTATACTACAGATCAATAGTAACAAAAATAGCATGGTACTGGTGCCAAAACAGGTGGGTGGACCAGTGGTACAGAATAGAGGGCACAGAAACCAATCCACAAAACTACAACTATCTTATATTTGATAAAGGGGTTAAAAGCATGCAATGGAGGAAGGATAGCATCTTCAACAAATGGTGCTGGGAAAACTGGAATTCCATATGTAACAAAATGAAACTGAATCCCCTCCTCTCGCCATGCACAAGAGTTACCTCAAAATAGATCTAGGAGGTTGATATCAAATCAGAGACACTGCATCTGGTAGAAGAAAACTTTTGCCACAATCTACATACTGTGGGGTCGGGCTCCAAATTTCTCAATAGGACACCCATAGCACAAGAGTTAATCACTAGAATCAACAAATGGGACTTACGCAAACTAAATAGATTTTTCTCAGCAAAAGAAACAACAAGAGAGGTAAATAGGGAGCCTACATCCTTGGAACAAATCTTTACTCCTCACACTTCAGATGGAGCCCTAATATCAAGAGTATACAAAGAACTCAAAAAAATTAAACAATAAGAAAATGAATAACCCAATCAACAAATGGGCCAAAGACCTGAACAGACACTTCTCAGAGGAGGACATACAATCAATCAATAAGTACATGAAAAAATGCTCACCATCTCTAGCAGTCAGAGAAAAGCAAAACAAACCCACCCTAAGATACCATCTCACTGCAGTAAGATTGGCAGCCATTATGAAGTCAAACGACAACATGTGCTGTCGAGGATGTGGGGAAAAGGGCACACCTGTACATTGCTGGTGGGACTGCAAATTAGTGCAGCCAATTTGGAAAGCAGTATGGAGATTTCTTGGAAAGCTGGGAATGGAACCACCATTTGACCTATTCCCCTTCTCGGTCTATTCCCTAAACACCTAAAAAGAGCATGCTACAGAGATACTGATAAATCGATGTTCATAGCAGCACAATTCACAATCGCAAGACTGTGGAACCAACCTAGATTCCCTTCAATAGATGAATGGATTAAAAATGTGGCATTTATATAGAAGGGCTTTTGACTCACAAGGTGCAGCCAGCAGACCCTTATATGTAAAGGCAAATTGTTATATGGTTTGGTTTCAGGTAAATCTTCAGAATCAGGTTGCTATGGACACAGGGGCAAACTATGAGAGATAGAAGATTGGATGGTGCATTCTCCTGCAGACCCTGACCATACACACGTGACACAACTCTCTCCAGCACTGTGTCCCAGTTGAACTCCTTGTATTTCGTGATGCAAATACCAAACTCCCAGTGCAGCAGCAAGAAAGCCACGAAAAGTGGAGGATGACCAAATGGCTTGACAGTTCAAACGGGGAGACACTTAGGTTCCAGTGTCCACAGTTTACTTAGGAAGAGAGAATTCAGCACTGTGGTCTCATGTTCATTGGAAAATAAGAAACCATGTCCTCCAGGTCACATAGATGCAGACCCATCTTTGAAGGTCTCACTACAAAGGAAGCTAAAGCTCCTTACAACAAAATATATTTCAAGTGCCCAACCTCAGAGAGACTTTCTCAAGAAGTCTTTAGGCCAGCAGAGCTCCATATGTGTGGACAGTTTAACTTTTCCCTTACTTTTGGAAACTCCTTTAACACCTCCAATTTTTTGAACTACTGAGCATATTTTATTCCACATATGAATTCACAGATTTTCTAACTCTTCTCCTCTAATTGTGTTTTACTAGGGTCGAAGGTAATGACAAGGCATTGTTCTTGATGAGAGTTGGAAGATTTTTGCGTAGCATATGTTTGCGTACACATTGGATTCATTTTCCTATTTTCCATTCAAAATACTGAATCCCTGACACTAACCCATACCCTACTAGACTTTGACGATTAATCCTAATATGGTGAAGAAAAATAACCCAAAGAGTATAGAAATACAAGCAGTTCAGAGGAGGCATGGTGTATACTAGGTCTTGCCTTTTGCATGATAAAGGGTAGGTATTATAAAAATAGTCAATTTTTAATTGAAATAGTTCTACATGTATTTTTAAAGGTAACAAATATGTGACTTCCTGTCTCCTTTTCTCTGTAGCCTATTCAGCACATGCATTTTTATACGCACATATAGAATCCTACCTGGTATCACACATAATTTCTTTTGAGGATACTGACTTGGAAGATAAAAATTGTGAGAAGAGATCATTCCTCCTAAACGCTGTTGGAACTGAAAATTCAACCTATGTCAGCTTCCTAGTAGAACAACATTATACATGAATCCATGTTAAGCAAAATGAATATTTTTCGATATGTGGATTATATATATTTCATGATGAAATGCGATTGGCATATATATTGCTACTTTTTAATGTCTGTGTGTGTGTGTGTGTGTGTGTGTGACTCTCCAAGTTTTTTAAAATATGAAATATATGTGTATTATATACACTCCCTAAATTCATTCATGTTCATGTATGTGGATTTCGAATCAACTTTTCAGAAGATTATTCTCAGAAATATTCCTCCACCTGGAATACATATTTGTTTCCCATTACTGAAATCTGACTTCAGTTAAAGGTTCATACAAATCCTAACATTTCTACATTAACTGACTCAGTTTAACATCAATGCAAGTAGATTACTATGGGACAAGATGTCTATTTTGAACTTCATTTCTATTCAACACTGCTACATTACTATTTCTTCACGTTTAGCCCATCATAGCATATATATTTCATCCACAAGTTCACAAATTTAGAGGCATTTGGTTCACTTTAAATCCCTTCCTGCTTTAGAACACATGTATTCATCCAGGTTTCTTGACTGGAATTTTTTGAGACTTCTTTCCAAACACATTATTTTCGATTTCCATAATCCTTTTGAAGAAAATCTCACACACCCTTCATGATAAACCATAACCTAATATTACCATTAGATGTATAACTGGTTGGAATGAATGATTGTATATCAATATTAGATTTCCTGTATATTTTCAGATATCAATTAAATGAATTATTTAAAGTGGAACCAGTTATATTATTTATTCACAGTATGGTCTACTCATGCATTATCTCTATATTCACAGACACAGCGTAAACCTCTTTGTACCCCCAATACTAATTTATACGTCTTCTCAATATTACTCCCGGAAATGGTTGAAGAAATACTCATGTCACCTGATCTACATATACATTTTATCACAGTAATATTCTGGACAAAACTGCAAAGGTCACACTTATGATTTTACAAAGCCTAAATGGAAAGTGAACACGGATTACTAAAAACATCCATGTCCATGTTGCCTAATGCTCTCAAATATCATTCTTTGGTGACTACATATTTGTTTCTTCCTAAGATTATATATTCAAACTCAATCCTGTTGAAAATGTCTAATTCTAACACTCACTTTGTACTTTGCCTAATTTCCTATTGTCTTCCTTGATATTTGCTTTCCTACATTTTTTCCCTAGTTCATCTTTGTGACTGACTCTTCACATGTGCTGACATTGGCATTCACTCTCTAATCGAAAACCTGTTGCTAAAGATTTTTTTTTTTCCAAATTCTATACTCACACTTCTTCCGAAAACTACCGATTATCTTCCTAATCTTACCGACTATCCCTTTTGGAGTTGATGTTCCCTTCTAAATTCAATCATCCAAGGTACAAAGTCTTATGCCATTGTATATTGATTTATCCAAGAAAACTCTACTGAAGGTAATTCAATGCTAAGTATCCCAATCAAGGGCCCAATTCCCTTCTTGGCTTCAAATCTTACCTAGATTTCTGTTTTCATACATATA
Organism: Callospermophilus lateralis; assembly: GCF_048772815.1. Lineage (NCBI taxonomy): Eukaryota > Metazoa > Chordata > Mammalia > Rodentia > Sciuridae > Callospermophilus > Callospermophilus lateralis. The sequence continues at coordinate 401,792 of NW_027511753.1, read as the reverse complement.
TTTCACCTCTATGTTCTTATAAATATAGCAGATTCCCAATATCATTATTCATCCCTCAGAATAATTCCTAACCCAAATTTAACAAGTTATTAATGCTAACCATACACTGTTCCCTCAATCTAACTTTACAGAAGAGCGGGACAGAGTTGGTCTTACAATACAGGAATATAGGGGATCTTCCACCTGCTGAGAACCTCAAAGGTCCATGCAGATATGACCCCTGGAGAAGATGTAGGCAGATATGAAGGACCAAACAAGGCCTGTGTGGAGAGCTGTTCCTGGGTGCCTATGGTTGATATACCATTCTAACTTGTAAAAGTGTCACATGAAGTAGGGGTAGCCACCAGCACTTGTCCCCGTTGAACTCCTTGTATTTCGTTAAGCAAATACCAAACTCCCAGTGCAGCAGCAAGAAACACCACGAAAATGGAGGATGAACAAATGGCTTCACAGTCCACATGGGGAGACACTTTGCCCCCATTGGCCACAGATTACCTACAAACAGGGAATTCAGTACTGCTGCCATATGTTCATTATTAAATAAGATACCATGTCCTCCAGGTCACATAGATGCACACCCAGCTTTGATGGTCTCACTACAAAGAAGCTATAGCTCCGGACAACAATATAAATTTAAGTGCCCAACCTCAAAGCCAGTTTCTCAAGAAGTCTTTAGGCCAGCAGAGCTCCATGTTTGGGTTGTCTTTACAATGTCCCTTACTTTGTGAAACTCCTCCACCACATCCAAGGTTGTGAACTCCTGAGAATTTCCCATTCCAGATTGGATTTATTTTCCAATTTTCACTTCTACAGTAACTGACCTAGTTTTACATCAATGCAAGTAGATTCCTATGGAATATGATGTGTATTTTGAAGTTCATTTTTATTCAACACTGTTACATTACTATTTCTTCAGTTTATGCACATAATAGGATATATATTTATTCCACAAGTTAGGATGTTTATAGGCATTTGTTTCACTTTCAATCACTTTCTGCTTCAGAACACATGTATTCCTCCATGTTTCTTGACTGGTCTTCTCATGAGACTTCTTTCCAAACACATTATTTTCTATTTCCGTAATCACTTTTGAAACAAAACTCACACACCCTTCATTATAAACCATAACTCTAAGATTACCATTAGATGTATAACTCTTTGGAATGAATGATTGTATATCAATATAAGATTTCCTATATATTTTCAGATATCAATTCAATCCATTATTTAAGTGGAACCAGTTATATTTTTTCCCAGTATGATCTATTTATGCATTATCTCTATATTCATAGACACAGCGTACACCTCTTTGTACCCCCAATACTAATTTATTCGTCTTCACAATATTGCTCCCGGAAATGGTGGAAGAAATACTCATTTCACCTGATCTACATATACATTTTATTACAGTAATATTCTGGACACCAAATGCAAAGGTCACACTTATTATTGTACCAAAGCCTAAATGGAAAGTGAGCATGGATTACTAAAAACATCCATGTCCACATTGCCTAATTCTCTCAAATGTCAATCCTATTCCTGACTACATATGTGTTTCTTCCTAAGATTATATATTCAACCTGAACCCTTTGAAAATGTCTAATCCTATCACTTTATAGTTTGCCTGATTTTGTAATGTCTCTATTGATATCTGCTTTCCTACATATTTCCCAAGTTCATCATTGTGATTGACTCTTCACATGTGCTGACAAACATATTCACTCTCTAACCAAAACCCTATTGCTAAAGAACTTTTGTTCCAAATACTATACTCACTCTTCTTCCTATACCTACCGACTATCTTCCTATACCTACCGACTATCTTCCTAATCCTACCGACTATCCCTGTTTGACTGGATGTTCTCTTGTACATTCAATCATCCAAGGTAGAAGATCCTATGCCATTGATTATAGATTTATTTTAGACATCTGTGCAGAAAGTAATTCAATGCTAATTATCCCAGTCAAGGTCCCAATGCCATTCTGGGCTTCGAATCTTACCTAGATTTCTGTTTTTATAATTATATTTCACCTCTATATTCTTTTAAATATTTTAGGTTCCAAATACCATCATTCATCCAGCAGAATGATTTCTAACCCAAATCAAACATGTTGTTAACCTTAACCATTCACTGTTCCATCAATCTAACTTTACGGAAGAGCAGGGATAGAGTTGGTCTTAAAACACAGGAATGTATGAGATATTTTACCTGATGAAAACCTCAAAGGTACATGCATAAATGATCCCTGAAGAAAATGAAGGCAGCTATAAAGGACCTGAGAGAGCAAAAGTCATCTTCAATGGCAAACAACCTGGTCAGGATGAAGGGTTCTGTCTGAATCAGCCTCTCTCTTCTTAATGTAGAGAAAATGGACCAAACCCAGCCTGTGTGGGTAGCTGTTCCAGGGAGCCTATTATTGATATACCATTCTAACTTGTGAAAGTGTAACAGGAAGTAGGGGCAGCCTCCTTCTCATGTGACACTTGGAAGCCACTGGTAGGACAAAGTGATTGCCAAGGCAGTAACCTCATTGAGTTCCTGAAGGAAGTGACCTCACCTCACTTCCTTGGTGATTAAAATCTCTGAACTTGGGATTCATGAAGCCAGTCACCCATAGCCAGTCTCAGTCCCAGTCCCAGTGGTCACACTTGTTTGGATTTACCAAAGACAGAGTCAGTATTTCTTGGTAACTACTGATGTGAGGATGGCCAAATGCCAGGAAAGCTCTGAAGAGGAGCCGTTTCTGAGAAAGCAGGTAGTGGCTCACCTCTGGCTCCTGACACCTTCACAGAGTTAGCCAAGGAGACCAGATCTGACACAGGTCAGGCCATTTCAGGGGAATATAGTATGTCCACCAGTCAGAGGACACTCTGGATATTCACAGACCTACTTGAGTTAAGGAGGTGCCTTTGTGGGTGTGGGTGTGAGTTTGCGGTTTTGTCTAATGTTTTGAGAATAGGTAGGAAAGGCGGTTTGTTTGGATTGGAGTGGACTGTTTCTAGTTAGTCGTTTGACAAGGCGAGTGCTTCTATGTCTGTGTTTCCCACTCTGTCCGTGGTTGTAGACATTAGAAAAGACAATGCATCAAGGATGTGTCCTGTCTAGTAGAATGCTTCCCAGCATTCTTTCTGCCCGATTTAGGAATGGACTGTGGCTCGCCTTATGCATGGGAAACACCTACTAACTTTCTAAGTTCCTGTTTTCTTCCTGAATTCCGGCAAATCTCAAGAATAGGCCCATGGTTTTGAGTCCAAGATATGTACCACCTCCAAGCTCTGTGACATGGCCATGTACTTGATAGCTGTAGGGAATGGGAACATCTTAGAAAACTCAAATAACTGTGTGACCAGTAAACTCTCAGTGGAGAGACCCTGCTTTGGTTTATTTGCATACTTATGGTTATGTTGCCCTGAATGTCAAGAAGGTCTTTGTCTCAGGCCACCCCTTTGTGAAGCCTGAAGAAAACTGTTTTCAAATGGAAATAAATGGGCATAACATGTTGCTCTTTGCTTAATTGCTTTGTAAAGGGATGTGTCCGAATCAGCCTCTTGGGCCTCTGTGAGGTTGTGGCTTAGATTCTCAGCACATGATAGATCTAAAGATAGATTCCATGTGTGCAATCAAAACCAAAATGGCAAAAAAATTAGTCATTGTGGATGAGTCTCTTGCATTCCTCTGTTAGGTTCTTTACCTCCATCAAGTGTGAATAGGAATCCTTTAGGTCAAATGAGTTCTTCAAAGCCCTGCAGAGGTGCTTGTGTTTTCTCAAGACTCCAAATCACATAAAGAATCTATACCTGAGAGTCAGTAGGCCTGAAATTGGAGAAGGAGAGCAGTATTAATGGCAGGCCTATTTGATCACTCCTGGTTCACAGGAAGGGTGTCCATGTCACCCTGACTTTAGGCAAATGAGGGGCAAGCAACATTATTTTGGACACTCTCTTGGGATGCATTCCGCATGGTAACCTCCAGCCAGAGGTTATGATGAATGTCTATATTTAAGAAGATGAGGGCCATGTGGGTGTATTTTGGTTTTAATTGTGGTCATTCTTGTGGCAGTTGGAAGAGATGACTGGATCCACCTGGGCTTGAACTCTGGTGTCATTCCCCTTAGAGACTGAGTTCTGGAACACACATCAAGGAAGAATTGCCATAAATTGTGTGGGGATTTTAAGAGGCCACGCATGAGAGTCACCCTTGGAAAATGAGATCTATGCCCACGGTGGCTTTCCACAGAGCACTGGGAATCTCAGACAGGATATCACATGATTTAATTCTGAAAGACTTGGCAGCCATATTTGATAGTCAAAACACACATGGACCTCAATTGTAGACCTCAATGGGCGTGGTTTCATGTGACCTTTTGGCCATGCTCTGGGAAGCCTTGCCTGTGAGAGTTCTCCAGAGCTTTCATTGAAATGATCTTCCTCAACATTGAATAATTCCTGAATGAATTGAAATAAACAGTGCCTCCAACTTTATCCTTGAAAATTGGCTAGATAAATACCATGAAATTTTTAAAATTCCAATGACCAGGTGGCACTGAAGAACCTTTGGATGTCCTGTTGCTGATCATGAGTGTACCAGACAGTGCCTTGATTAACTGGTTTTCATGAATATGGTGTAGAACAGAGATGCCAGTAATTTGGAGCCTGTAGAATAGTGGGCCTAGAGCAGAGGTGATTAAGTGTGTGATAAAACATCTGTGGTGGGGTCATGTGGATCTGCCATTGTCTTCCAAATGGCTTGTGACTGACATGGTGCAGCCAGCAGAACATTGTATGTAAACGCATCATGTTATATGGAGAGGTTTAAGGGCAATGTTCAGAATCAGGTTGCTATGGTCACGGAGGCAACCTATGTGGTATACAAGCCCTGTTGGTGCATTCTCCTGCAGACCCTGACCCACCACATGTGACAGAACTCCCTCCAGCACTGTGGTCAAGTTTAACTCCTTGTATTTCATGAAACAAATACAAAACTCTGAGTGCAGCAGGAGACATTATAAAAAGTGGAGGATGATGAAATGGCTTCACAGTCCACATGGGGAGACACATAGACCCCAGTGGCCATAGTTTACCTAAAAAGAGAGAATTCAGCACTGCTGCTTCATGTTAATTGGAAAATTATAAACCATGTGCTCAAGGTCACAGAGATGCATAAACAGCTTTGATGGTCTTACTAGAAAAAAAGCTAAAGCTCCTGAAAACAACATATATTTCAACTGTCAATCTTAGAGGCAGTTTCTGCAGAGTCTTTAGGCTGGCAAATCTTCATGTTTGTGGAGTATTTACATAGTCCCTTACTTTTGGAAACTCCTCTACCATCTCCAAGGTTGTGAAATCCGGAGCAGTTTTCATTTCAGGTATGAATTCAAAGATTTTCTAACTCTTTTCCTCTAATTGTGTCTTACTTGGGGTGAAAATAATGTAAAGTTATTGTTCTAAATGAGACTGGGAAAATTTTTGTGTAACACTAATTTGCATACACATTGATCCATTTTCCAATTTTCCATTTGAAATACTGAATCCCTGACAGTAACTCATACCCTACTATACTCTGACTACTAATCCTAATATGATGGAGAATAATACCCAAACAGAATGAAAATACAAGCAGTTCAGTGGAGACATGGTGTACAGTTGGACTTCCCTTTTGCATGATTAAGGGTAGGTGTTATAAATCTACTCAATTTTTAATTGAAATAGTCCTCCATGTGTTTTTAAAGTTCACAAATATGTTAATATGTCTCCCTTTCTCTGTAGCCTACTCAGCACATGTATTTTTATATGCACATAGAGAATCCTACCTGGTATCACACGTACATTTTCATGAGTTGGCTGAATTGGCAGATACAAATTGTGAGAAGAGATCAGTCCTCCTAAACCCTGTGGGAACTGAAAATTCAAACTATGTGTGAGCTTCCCAGTAGAACAATATTATACATAAATCCATGTTCAGTATAATAAATATTTTTGCATCTGTGGATGATGTATATTACATGATGAATTATGATTAGCATGTATTTATTGATACTTTTTAATGTATATTTGTGTTTATTTAAAAAAAAAAAATATATATATATATATATATATATATATATATATATATATATCTCCAGATTTCTCAAAATATGAAATATATGTGTCTTATACACACTCTGTAAATTCATTCATGTTCATGTATATGGATTTATAATCAACTTTTCAGAAGATAATTCTCAGAAATATTCATCCACCTGAAATACATATTTGTTTCCCAGTACTGAAAACTAACTTCAATCAATGGTGTTTACAAATCCTAATATTTCTACAGTAACTGACCCAGTTTAACATCAATGCCAGTAGATTCCAATGGGACATGATGTCTATATTGACCTTCATTTTAATCCAACACTGGTGCATTACTATTTCTTCAGTTTTTGCACATCATAGGATATGTATTTCATCCACAAGTTCACAAATATATAGGAATTTGTTTCACTTTCAAACACTTCTTGCTTCAGAACACATGTATTCCTCCATGTTACTTGATTCATCTTTTCATGGGACTTCTTTCCAAATACATTATTTTCAATTTCCATAATCAATTTCGAAGCTAAACTCACACACTCTTCATGATGAACCATAACATTAATGTTAACATTAGATGTATAACTGGTTGGAATGAAAAATTGTATATCAATATAAGATTTCCTCTATATGTTCACGATTCAATTCAATCCATTATTTAAAGTTGGAACCAGTTATGTTTTTTATTCACAGTATTGTCTATTAATGCATTATCTCTATATTCATAGATACAGTGTACTCCTCTTTGTCCCTTCAATACTAATTTATACGTCTTCAAAATATTGCTCCCAGAAATGGTGGAAGAAATACTCATGTCACCTTATCTATATATAGATTTCATCACAGGAATATTCTGGACACAAAAAGCGAAGGTCACACTCATGATTGTATCAAAGCCTAAATGCCAAGGGAGCGTAGATTACTAAAAAGAACCATGTCCAGGTTGCCTAATGCTCTCAAATGTAAATCCAATTGGTGACTACATATTTGTTTCTTCCTAAGATTATATATTCAACCTCAAACATGTTGAAAATGTCTAATCCTATCACTCACTTCATACTTTTCCTGATTTCGTAATATCTTTATTGATACCTGCTTTCATACATATTTCCCCCAGTTCATCATTGTGACTGACACTTCACATATGCTGACATTTACATTCACTCTCTACCCGAAACCCTATTGCTAAAGAACTTTTGGTCCAAATCCTATACTCACTCTTCTTTCTAAACCTACTGACTATCTTCCTAATGCTACTGACTATAGTTTTTTGACTCGATGTTCTCTTCCACAATCAATTATCCAAGGTATAAGGTCCTATGACATTGTATATCAATTTATCTGAGACACATGTGCAGAACATAATTCAAACCTAAGTATCCCACTCAAGGGCCCAGTTCCCTTCTGGCTTCCAATCTTACCTAGATTTCTGTTTTTATACTTATATTTTACCTATATATTTTTGTAAATATCACAGGCTCCCAATACCATTATTCATCCGGCAGAAAGATTCCTAACGCAAATCAAACATGTTATTAACCCTAAACATACACTTTTTCCTCAATCTAACTTTACAGAAGAGGAGGGACAGAGTTGGTCTTACAATACAGGAATGTAGGGGATCTTCCACCTGCTGAGGACATCAAAGGTATATGCAGAAATGATCCCCTGAGATGATGAAGGAAGCTATGAAGGACCTGAGAGAGCAAAAGACATCTTCCATGGCAAACTATCTGGTCAGGATGAAGGGATGTGTCTCAATCAGCCTCTACCTTCTTAATGTAGAGAAGATGGACCAAACCAGGCCTGTGTGGAGAGCTGTTCCCAGGTACCTATGGTTGGTATACCATTCTAACTGTGAAAGTGTGACAGGAAGTAGGGACAGCCTCCATCTCATGGGACTTTTAGATGTAACTTTTAGGACAAAGTGGTTGCAAAGTCAGTGACCTCATTCAGTTCCTGAAGGAAATGACCTCACCTCACTGCCTTGGTGATGGAACTCTCTGGACGTTTGATCCTGGAAGACAGGCACCAAGAGCCAGTCAGAGTCCCAGTCCCAGTGGTCTCACTTGTTTTGATTTATCAAGAACAGAGTCAGTCTTTCTTAGTACCTACTGATGTGACGATGGCCAAATGACAGGAAAGCTCTGAAGAGGAGCTTTTCCTGGGAAATCAGGTAGTGGCTCACCCATGGCTCCTAACAACTTCAAAGTGTTGGCCAAGGAGACTAGATCTGATACAGGACAGGCCATTTTGGGGGAACATACAATGGCCCACCATTCCGAGGACACTCTGGATAGTCACAGACTTACTTGAGCAAAGGAGGTGCCTTTGAGTGTGTGTGTGTGGGTTTGTGGTTTTGTCTCATGTTCTGAGAATAGGAAGGAAAGGCTCTTTGTTTGGATTGGTGTGGACTGTTTCCAGTAAGTCGTTTGACAAGGCGAGTGCTTCTATGTCTGTGCATCCCACTCTGTCCGTGGTTGTAGACATTAGAAAAGAGAATGCATCAATGGATGTGTCCTGTCTAGTAGAAAGCTTCCAAACATTCATCCTGCCCAATTTACAAATGGACTGCAGCTTGTATTATTGAAGGGCAACATCTGCTCTCTTACTAAGTTTCTGTTTTCTTCCTGAATTCTGGAAACTCTCCAGAATAGCCTCATGGTTTTGTGTCCAAGATATGTACCACCTCCAAGCTCTGTGATATGGTGATGTACTGTATAGCTGAAGGGAATGGCGACCATCTAAGAAAACTCAGATATCAGTGGGACCAGGAAAGTCTCAGTGGAGAAACCCTTCTTTCGGGCTTTTGCTTACCTATTGTTCTGCTGCCCTGAATTTCAGGAAGGTTTTTACCTCAGGACACTCATTTGTGAAGCCTGAAGAAAACAGTTTTCAAATGGAAATGAATGGGCATCACCTGTGGCTCTTTGCTTAATTTCATTGGAAATGGATGTTTCTGAAACAGCCTCTTGGCCCTGTGTGAGGCTGTGGTTAGATACTCAGCACCTTATACATCCCACGTGTTCATCCAAAACCAAAATGGCCAAAAGAGCAGTCCTTGTGGATGAAGTCTCTCCCTACCTCTGTAAGGTTCCTGACCTCTATCAAGTGAGAATAGGGTGCCTTTGGGTCAAATGAGTTCTTCAAAGCCCTTCAGAGGCTAGCCCATAGGTGATTCCAATGATTCCAATTCACATGAAGATTCTAAACCCCACAGTCAGTAGTCCTCAAATTGGAGAAGCAGAGCAGTATTAACGGCAGGCCTATTTGATCAGTCATGGTTCACAGAAAGGTGTTCAGGCCACCCCAACTTTAAGCAAATGAGGGGCAAGGGAGCTTATTTTGGACACTGTCTTGGGCTGTGACCCTCATGGAAACCTCCATCCAGAGGTTAAAATGAGTGTCTATATGGAAGAAGATGATGGCCATGTGGAAGTGTTCTGGTTTTAATTGTGGTTATTAGTGTGGTTGTTGAAATATATGACTGGCTCCACCTGGTCTTGAACTCTGGTGTGATTCCCCTTAGAGACTGAGTTCTGGAACTGATCTCAGAGAAGTATTGCCATGAGTTTTGTTGGGATTTTAGAAGGCAATGCATGAGATTCACCCTTGGAAACTGAGATCTGTGCCCAGGAAGGCTTTCCACAGAGCACAGGGAATCTCAGCCAGGTTATCACATAATTTTTTTCTGAAAGAATTAGCAGCCATAGTTGAGAGGCAAAACAGGCAAGGATTTTACATTGTAGACCTCAATGGGCCTGGCTTCATGTGACCATTTGGCAACACTTTGGGAAGCCTTGCCTGTGAGAGTTATCCAGAGCGTTCATTGAAATGGGCTTCCTCACCATTTAATGGTTACTGAATTAAATGAAACCCTCAGTGCCTACAACTTCATCCTTGAAAAATGGGCTCGATAAATACCATGAAATTTTTGAAATTCCCATGACCAGGTGGCACTGGAAAACCATTGGAGATCCTGTTGCTGATCATGAGTGTACCAGAAAGTGCCTTGATTGACTGGGTTTCACAAAAAAATTGTGTAGAACAGAGATGCCAGTAAGTTGGAACCTGCTGAGTAGTGGGCCTAAAGCAAAGGTGGGTAGGTGTGAGATAAAATATCTCTGGTGGATTCATGTGGATCGGACGTTGGCTTTCAAATGGCTTGTGACTGACATGATGCAGCCAGCAGACCCTTATATGAAAAGGCATCTTGTTATATGGATAGGTTTCTGGGCAATGTTCAGAATCAGGTTGATATGGTCAAGGGGGCAAGCTATGTTGGACATAAGCCTGGTTGGTGCATTCTCCTGCAGACTCTGTCCCACCACACGTGACAGAACTCCCTCCAGCACTGTGTCCCAGTTGAACTCCTTGTATTTCATGAAGCAAATACCAAACTCCCAGTGCAGCAGCAAGAATCACCACGAAAAGTAGAGTATGACCAAATGGCTTCACAGTCCACACGAAGAGACACTTAACCCCCAGTTGCCACAGTTTACCTACAAAGTGAGAATTCAGCACTGCTGCCTCATTTTCATTGGAAAATAAGATACCATGTCCTCCAGGTCACATAGATGTTGACCCAGTTTTGATGCTCTCACTACATAGGATGCTAAAGCTACCGACAACAACATACATTTCAAGTGTCCCAACTCAGAGGCAGTATCTCAAGAAGTCTTTAGGCCTGCAGAGCTCCATGTTTGTGGAGTGTTTACCTTGTCTTTTATTTTTGGAAAGTCATCTACCACCTCCAAGGTTGTGAACTCCTGAGCATATTCCATTCCGGGTATGTATTCACAGATTTTCTAACTCTTATCCTCTAATTGTGTATTTCTTCCAGCGAGGGTAATATCAAGCGATTGTTCTTAATGTGAGTGGGAAGATTTTTGTGTAGCACATATTTGCAAACACATTGGGTTTACTTACCTATTTTCCATTCGAAATACTGAATCTCTGACACTAACCCATACCCTACTAGACTCTGACTACTGATCCTTATATGATGGAGAATAGTAACCCAAACAGAATACAAATACCAGCAATTCAGAGAAGGCATGATACGTAGTTGGACATCCCTTTTGGATTATATTGTGTAGGAGTTAAAATATATATTTAATGTTTATTGACATAGTTCTCCATGTGTTTTTAAAATTAACAAATATGTGAATTCCTCTCTCCCTTTTCTGTAGCCTATTAAGCACATGTATTTTTATATGCACAAATAGAATCCTACCTGGTATCACATGTACATTCTTCTGAGGTGGCTGACATGGCAGATAAAAATTGTGAGAAGAGATCACTCCTCCTAACCTCTGTTGGAACCGAAAATTTAACCTATGGTTGAGCTTCCTAGTTGACCAACATTATGCATAAATCCATTTTCAGTAAAATGTATATTTTTGGATAAGTGGATGTTATATATTTAATGATGAATTTCGATTGGCATATATATTGCTACTTTTTAATGTCTCTGTGTGTGTGTGTTTGTGTGTGTGTGTGTGTGTGTGTATATATATATATATATATATATATATGTATATATATACTCTCCAGATTTTTCAAAATATGAAATATATGTGTCTTATTATACACTTCCTAAAATCATTTATATTCATGTATGAGGATTTATAATTAACTTTTCACAAGATTATTCTCAGAAATATTCATCCACCTGAAATACATATTTGTTTCCTAATACTGAAAACTAACTTCAGTGAATGGTGCATACAAATCATAATATTTTGACATTGCAAGAGGGCCGTGAATAGGGAGCATCATACCCATTGTACCGCGCCACTGCGCAGGTGACTAACGACTAAGAACGACAAAAAACTATCTTGTTAAGAACTTACAGCAAAATGGGGGTGCACTGAAACCTAGAAGAAGGATTTCTAGCACTGAGGTACGGTAAATGAGTCACAAACATGAGCCAACTCTGCGACCGGAGATCCTGTCTGACTGATCTGCGTGACCCGTCCAGTGGCTACAGACAGCAGGGCACCACCGAGATGCGATCAATAATCACGGAGAAACGTTGATGCAGATTCTGTGGAATTCTGCCAGTAGAGTCCCCACTGAGCCCTGGGCTGAGTTCAGGGTTTCAGATGGGGAAGGAAGTGGTACAGTTCTAACCCCCACAATAGAAACTCCACAAAGGAAACCAACGGCCACCATCTTGGTGAGCTGAAGTAACGACAGCCACTCCCCTACAGATTGCAACAATAAAACAGGTGCTGTTACTCAGCTCATTTCCCATACTTCGGGGAATTTGCATCAAATCTCTCCTAGGCTTTCTGGGGGAGAGATTATCAGAGCGAGCCTGCATAAAGACAGGGGAAAACTAGAGGCACCTTACTTTCAACTCCCCCTCCCATCAGTGGTGAAAAAAACCTGTCTAGCCAGCGCTGAGAGAGGGGCAAGCGGAAAAAAAAAAATCAAAACAATAGAGTGCCGGTGTTCCCAATAGCCAACTGTGCAATCAGAGATCCGGGCTGATTGAATCATGCAGCCAGGCCTGCTGTTACACATGGCGGGGCACCACCGAGAAGTGACCTGAAGCAGGGAGAAATGTTGCTGCGGATTCTGTGGAATCCTGCCGGCTGAGCTCCCACTGATCCCCGGGCTGAGTTTGGGAATTCAGACAGGGAAGAAAGTGGTATAGTTCTATCCCCCACAAAAGAAACTCCACCAAGGAAACCAGCGGCCACCATCTTTGAGATCTGAAGTAACCACCGCCCCTCTCCAATAGATTGCAACAATAAAACAGATGTGTGTTACTCAGCTCATCTCTCATACAGCGGGGAATTCGCATAAAATGTCTCCTAGGCTTTCCGGGGGAGGGTTAATCAGAGCAAGCCTGCATAAAGACGCAAGAAAAACTAGAGACACCTGACTTTTGACTCCCCCTACCATCAGTGGCAATAACAAAACGTGTATAGCCAGTGCTGGGGGAGGGGCAAGCAGAAAAAATCAAAACAATAGAGTGTCTGGGATCCCAAAAGAAACCCTCCACACCCAACAAACGGCAGGCACAGAGTACAGTTTGAACTGCCGAGAGGCATCACTCAGGGGAAATCTGGTCTAGAAAAAGAAACCAGGACAAGCAGGAGAAACCAAAGGACTAGAGGGCAGGCCCTTGTGACTGGGCGGCTGGAGACCGCATGCCCGCACGTGACATTCCACCCACTGCCTGAGTGACTGGGGGGCTGAGGAATGCCCGCCCGCCGGCAACCGAGCGTGAGACTGCGTGGCTAGAGATTGCCAACCCAACGGCGACCGCCCACCTGCTGCCCGTGTGACTGGGCGGCTGGAGACCGCCTGCCCGCTGGCGACCAACCGCGCAATTGGGTGGCTGGAGACCACCCGCCTGCCAGTAACCCAGAGCTGAAACAAACCAGAGACAGTCAAGTCCCACCCCCCAATTCGGACACCTCGGCAAGGAGCCTGGGGCCCGCCAAAGCAGAGAGGTGACATCACTGGAGCTCGGCCTTCGGAATTACTTCCAAGCGGAATCCACTTTAGGAGGCATAGTTTACCAACACAAAGGAGAGACAACAGAGATATACAACACCAAAACAAATCTAAAGAATAAAGCAGAAACACAGCAATCAAATAGAGCTGGAAAGTAACGTGAACATCATGAAAAAACAAGGGCAAAAAAGGAGTACAAACAATGCAGGACAACTTAATTCTACAGGAGGACCTTGAAGCATCAGAAACAGGGATAGGGAAAGAACTCAAGGCATACCGAACTCAGATGGAAAGGAATATTAGAGAAGACATGAGGCAGCAAGTCCAAGCAATAAAAGTATATTTTGAAAATGAATTAAACAAACAAATTCAAATGGCAAAGAATGAGCATTACCAGGAGATAGAGATCTTAAAAAAAATATTAAACAGTAATCCTAGAAATGCAGGAAAATATAAACCAAATTAAAAACTCAAACGAGAATATTACAAATAGACTAGATCAAGTAGAAGTCAGAACATCAGATAATGAACACAAAGTTTATCAACTTGAAAAGAATTGAGTAAACACAGAAAAGATGCTTAAATCCCACCAGGAATTTATTCAAAAGATATGGGATGTCATAAAAAAACAAAAAACAAATTTAAGAGTCATCAGGATAGAAGAAGGCATAGAGATTCAAACCAAAGGAATGGACAACATATTAAATGAAATAATTCTATAAAACTTACCAGAGATGAATGATGGATTGGATTGCCAATTCCTGGAAGCCTACAGGACCCCAAACATTCAAAACCAAAATAGACCAACTCCAAGACTTATAATTATGAAGATAGCCAACATACAGAACAAGGAGAGAATATTAAAAGCTACAAGAGAAAGGAGGCAGATTACATTCAGGGGTAAACCAATTAGGTTAACAACTGATTTTTCATCACATTCGTTGAAAGTGAGAAGATCCTGGAACAATGTAATTCAAATGCTGAAAAAAAAAAAAGAATTCCAACCAAGAATACCATATAAAGCAAAGTTAAGCTTCAGATTTGACAATGAAATTAAAGTCTTTCACGATAAACAAAAGCTAAAACAATTCTCAGCCAGAAAACCAGCACTGCAAAGCATTTTGTGCAAAATACTACAAGAAGAAGAGTTAAAAAAGAGTGCCCAAAACTAACAGTGGGAAGTATCTCAGTAAAGCGGGAGGAAAGTAACCAAAAAAGTAAAAACTATCCAAAAGTAAAAACTATTTATTTATAATAAATAAATAAACATGACTGGAAGTACAAATCATATTTCAATTGTAACCTTAAATGTTAATGGCCTAATTTCACCAATCAAGAGACATGTGCTAGTGACCTGGATCAAAAAAACAAATCCAACAATATTCTGCGTTCAGAAGACTCATATGATAGGAAAAGACATACACAGGCTGAAGGTAAAAGGTTGGGAAAAATCATAACACTCACACGGCCCTCGGAAGCAAGAAGGATTTGCCATACTCATATGGAATAAAATCAACTTCAAACCTAAGTTAATCAAAAGGGATAAAGAATGACACTATATTCTGTTAAAAGGAATCATCCACCAACAAGAAAAAAACAATTATCAATTTGTATGCACCAAGCAATGGAGGTGCAACGTTCATAAAACAAACTCTCCTCAAGTTCAAGAGTCAAATAGACTACAACACAATAATTATGGGTGACTTCAACATACCACTCTCGGCATTAGAGAGATCCTCTAGACAAAACCTGAATAAAGAAACTATAGAACTCAACAGCACAATCAACAACCTAGACTTAACCGACATATATAGAATATATCAACCATCATCAAGTGGATACATGTTCTTCTCAGCAGCACATGGATACTACTCAGAGATACACCATATATTATGCCATAGGGCAATTCTTAGTAAATATAAAGGCATGGAGATTATACCGTGCACCATATATGATCATAATGGAATGAAACTGGAAATCAATGAGAAAAGAAAGAAGGAAAAATCCTACATCACATGGAAAACGAACAACATGCTACTGAATGATCAATGGGTTACAGAAGACATAAAGAAGGAGATAAAAAAATTCTTAGAGACAAATGACAATACAGACACAACATACCGGAATCTATGGGACACAATGAAAGCAGTTTTAAGAGGGAAATTCATTTCTTGGAGTTCTTTCCTCAAAAAAAGAAAAATACAACAAATAAATGAACTTAAACTACACCTCAAAAACCTAGAAAAGGAAGAGCAAAACAACAGCAAATGTAGTAGAAGACAAGAAATAATTAAATTTAGAGCAGAAATCAATGAAATTGAAACAAAAAAAAGTTGAAAAAATTGATAAAACTAAAAGTTGGTTCTTTGAAAAAATAAATAAGATCGACAGGCCCTTAGCCATGCTAAGGAAAAGAAGATGAAAGAGAATTCAAATTACTAAAATATGGGATGAAAAAGGCAATATCACAACAGACACTACAGAAATACAGAAGATAATTAGAAAGTATTTTGAAACACTATATTCCAACAAAATAGAATATTGTGAAGATATTGATAAATTTCTTAAGTCATACGATCTGCCCAGATTGAGTCAGGAAGACACAAACAATTTAAACAGGCCAATAACAAAGGAAGAAATAGAAGAGGCAATCAAAAGACTACCAACCAAAAAAAAGCCCTGGACCGGATGGGTATACAGCGGATTTCTACAAAACCTTCAAAGAAGAATTAAAACCAATATTTTTTCAAGCTTTTTCAAGAAATAGAAAAAGAAGGAGCTCTTCCAAATTCATTCTATGAGGCCAACATCACCCTGATCCCGAAACCAGACAAAGACACTTCAAAGAAAGAATACTACAGACCAATATCTCTAATGAACTTGGATGCAAAAATTCTCAATAAAATCCTGACGAATCAAAAACAAAAGCATATCAAAATAATTGTGCACCATCATCAAGAAGGATTCATCCCCGTGATGCAAGGATGGTTCAATATACGAAAATCAATAAATGCCATTCACCACATCAATAGAATTAAAGACAAGAACCATATGATCCTCTCGATAGATGCAGAAAAAGCACTTGACAAAGTTCTGCATCCCTTTATGTTCAAAACTCTATAAATACTAGGGATAACAGGAACTTACCTCAAAATTATAAAAGCTATATATGCTAAACCTCAGGCTAGCATCATCCTAAATGGAGAAAAACTGAAGGCATTCCTTCTAAAATCTGGAACAAGACAGGGATGCCCTTTATCACCACTTCTATTCAATTTAGTTTTGAAATACTAGCCAGAGCAATTAAACAGACCAAAGAAATTAAAGGCATAAAAATAGGAAAAGAAGAATTTAAAGTATCACTATTTGAAGATGACATGATAATATATTTAACAGACACAAAAAGGTCTACAAAGAAATGGCTAGAGTTAATAAATGAATTCAGAAATGTGGCAGGATATATAATTAACACGCATAAATCAAAGGCATTCCTGTATAACAGCAACAAAACTTCTGAAATGGAAATGAGGAAAACCACTCTATTCACAATATCCTCAAATAAAATAAGATACTTGGCAATCAACCTAACAAAAGAGGTGAAAGATTTATATAATGAAAACTACAGAACTCTAAAGAGAGAGATAGAAGAAGATCTCAGAAGATGGAAACATGTGCCCTGTTCATGAATAGGCAGATCTAACAACATAAAAATGGCAATATTACACAAAGTTCTCTACAGGTTTAATGCAATGCCAATCAAAATTCCAACGGCATTTCTTGTAGAAATAGATAAAGCAATCATGAAATTCATATGGAAAAACAAAAGACCCAGAATAGCAAAAGCAACTCTAAGCAGGAAGTGTGAATCTGGAGGTATAGCGATTCCAGAGTTCAAACTGTACTACAAAGCAATAGTAACAAAAACAGCATGGTACTGGTACCGAAAAAAGCAGGTGGACCAGTGGTACAGAAGAGAGGACACAGAAACCAATCCACAAAATTACAACTTTCTTATATTTGATAAAGGGGCTAAAAGCATGCAATTGAGGAAGGGTAGCATCTTCAACAAATGGTGCTGGGAAAATTGGAAATCCATATGCAACAAAATGAAACTGAATTCCCTTCTCTCGCCATGCACAAAATTTAACTCAAAATGGATCAAGGATCTAGATATAAAATCAGAGACACTGCATTTCATAGAAGAAAAAGTTGGCTACGATCTACATACTGTGGGGTCGGGCTCCAAATTTCTTAATAGGACGCACATAGCCCAAGAGTTATTAACAAGAATAAAAAAATGAGACTTACTTAAACTAAAAAGTTTTTTTTCTCTGCCAGAGAAACAATAAGAGAGGTAAATAGAGAGCCTACATCCTGGGAACAAATTTTTACCCCTCACACTTCAGATAGAGCCCTAATATCCTGAATATACAAAGAATTAAAAAAAAAACTATCAATAAGATAACAAATAACCTAATCAACAAATGAGGCAAGGACCTGAAATGACACTTCACTGAGGAGGACATACAATCAATCAACAAGTACATGAAAAAATGCTCACCACATCTAGCAGTCAGAGAAATGCAAATCAAACCCACCCTAAGATACCATCTCACTCCAGTATGATTGGCAGCCATTATGAAGTCAAACAACAAGTGTTTACGAGGATGTGGGGAAAAGGGGACACTTGTACACTGCTGTTGGGACTGCAAATTGGTGAGGCCAACATGGAAAGCAGTATGGGAATTCCTGGGAAAGCTAGGAATGGATCCACCATTTGAACCAGCTATCGCCCTTCTCGGACTATTCCCTGAGGATCTTAAAAGAGTGTACTAAAGGGATACTGCCACATCAATGATCATAGTGGCACAATTCACAATAGCTAGACTGTGGAACCAACCTAGATGCAATTCAATAGATGAATGGATAAAGAAAATGTGGCATCTATACACGATGGATGCAGCACTAAAAAATGACAAAATCATAGAATTTGCAGGGAAATGGATGGCATTAAAGCAGATTATGCTAAGAGAAGCTAGCCAATCCTTAAAAAAAATGGCAAATGTCTTCTTTGATAAAAAGAGAGTAACTAAGAATAGAACAGTGAGGAAGAGCATGAGGAAAAGATTAATATTAAACAAAGATGAGTGGGAGAGAGAAAGGGAGAGAGAAGGGAAAGCATATGGAAATGGTAGTAGACCCTCATTGTTACATAAAATTACATATAAGACGTTGTGAGGGGAAAGGCGGGAACAAGAGAGAGAAGTGAAGAATAGCAGATGAGGAAGAGAGGGAAGATAGGATGGGAGGGGAGGGGGGATAGTAGGGGATAATAAAGGTAGCAGAGGACAACAGTCACTAATATGACATTATGTAAAAATGTGAATGTGTAACTGATGTGATTCTGCAATTCGTATTTGGGGAAAATTGGGAGTTCATAACCCATTTGAGTCAAATGTATGAAAGATGATATATCATGAGCTTTGTAATGTTTTGAAATACCAATAAAAATAAATAAACAAAGGTTTAAAATTGAGTGGGAAGAAATCAGCTAAAAAAGAGTTGAGATGCATTCATTTTGATAAGCAGAAAGTTTGTTTTGTGTAGTTGTAAATATCACAAATTTATTTTACCAGAAAACTGGCTTTTAAAAATGAACATATATTGAGATTAAAGGATAATCCACCTACCTTCATGAAAAATTCATATCATTTCCTATATTTTTCATATTTCATTTTTTTCGTGAATATTTTGTCATGGACCAGGTCTAGTCTTAGGCTACCTCTTCTGACAAGTTCGTACAATGTGTTGGATTGTTCTTTTCATCTTTTATTTGATAGTTTCTAGCTGATAATGTGTATTTTTTATTATCTTTATTTGGAAATACATACCCAACTACATATTTGCATTTTATGTTTTACTGGGGAAGAAACTCATCAAACGCTCTTTATTATATGTATCTACAATCAAACATTTAGAGCATGCGATTATTCTTAATTTTGCATGAAAATATCTTTGTACCATTTTTCTTATAAAGAAGTAGAATTATTAATACTGTCCCTACTGTAATAAGTAACTACTTACAAGAAGAATTAAACAATTGACTTTATATCAATCATGAATATGAAAATTAATAATATAAGTGTTTGGCAATAAATATGCAATTGATAGAAATTAAAATCACAAGAAAGCCATTTAAAATGTCAGTGCATATGGTCCTTAAATAATAGGTTGTTCAAATGAAATTTCTCTAATTCATAAGAGTTAATATGCCATATTACAGCTTAATGTAATATAAAAACTTAAATGATAAGTATTGATAAATAAGAATGATACCTGTTTACTTAAATATGTTTATTTGATTTTCACTGTAAGATGTTAATTCTGGAAGACTTGAAAATTAAGAAAGACTTGGTCTATATTATTTCTAACTGGCTAATCAAAGTACTTTTAAATATATATGTATATATATATAACATATGTAATACATATGCATGAATATAGATACATATGTATAATAAATGTATTGTAATATATCTATAGGTTATTATAATTATTAAATTTTCTCAAGAAAAAAGAATGACTATAAAAAACATTCTTAAATGTAAATTTCATAGCATATTACTGTTTGTAATGACATGAGAGAAAAACTCCTATGGAGGGAAAATGGAAAAGGAAGAGAGAGAAGGGGGAAAATGAGGAAGAAAGTGAGTAAAGAAGAGGGAGAGGAGTGTTTGATTATAAGATAAAAGTGGAGGGTCTGGGTGTCTGGCTCAGTGGAAACATGCTTGGCTAGCATGTGTGAGGCACTGGGTTATATTCTCATCACAACATATAAATAAATAAAATGAGGTCGATCAACAACTGAAAAAATTAAAATAAAAGTAGAAATATTACCAAAATTTTAAGTTTTTATGAATGCTAAATAAAAAAATTGTTGCATAGCCTTATGTAATTTCTAGACTCCCAAAAGTAGTCATTTAATGATAGATTACTAGTGCGATAACTAAAAATCCATTGCTCTTTCCTCGACATTCTGTGGCATGCTAGTGCTTAAATAAATTGTATTATAATACCAAAAAAATGCTAATATTTCTACAGTAACTGACCCAGTTTAACATAAATGCAAGAAGATTCCCATGGGATATAATTGTATTTTGACGTTCATTTTTATTCAACACTGGTACATTACTATTTCTCCAGTTTATGCACATCATAATATGTATATTTCATTCACAATTTAGCAAATTTATACGCATTTGTTTTACTTTCAATCACTTCCTGCTTCAGAACACATGTATTCCTCCACGTTTCTTGAATGCTCCTTTCATGAGACTTTTTCCAAAGACATTATTTTTGATTTCCATTATCATTTTTGAAGCAAAACTCACACACCCGTCATGATAAACCATAACCCTAATATTACCATTAGATGTAAAACTGGTGGGAATGAATGATTGTATATCGATATGAGATTTCTTGCATACTTTCAAATATCAATTCAATCCATTATTTAAAGTGGAACCAGTTATATTATTTAATCACAGTATGGTCTATTCATGCATTATCTCTATGTTGATAGACACAGGGTACACCTCTGTGTACCCCCAATAATAATTTGTATATCTTCAAAATTTTGCTCCCAGAAATGGTGGAAGAAATACTCATGTCAACTGATCTACATATACATTTTATCACAGTAATATTCTGGACACAAAATGCAAAGGTCACACTTAGGATTGTCCCAAAGCCTAAATGGAAAGTGAACATGGATTACTAAAAACATCCATGTCTTGGATGCCTAATTCTCTCAAATGTCAATCCTATTGGTGAGTACATATTTGTTTCTTCCCAAGATTATATATTCAACCTCAACCATGTCGAAAATGTCTAATCCTATCACTCACTTTATATTTTGTCTAATTTCCTAATGTCTCTATTGATATCTCTTTTCCTACATATTTTCCCCAGTTCATCATAGTGACTGATTCTTCACATGTGCTGACATTTACATTCACTCTTTATCCGAAACCCTATTGCTAAAGAACTTTTTGTCCAAATACTATACTCACTCTTTTTTCTAAACCTACCGACTATTTACCTAATCTTACGACTATCCCTTTTTGACTGGATGATCTCTTCAACAATCAATCATCCAAGGTACAAGGTCCTATACCATTGTATATTGATTTATCTGAGACATCTGTGCAGAACATACTTCAAAGCTAAGTATCCCAATCACGGGCCCAATGCCTTTCTGGTCTTCAAATCTTACCTAGATTTCAGTTTTCATAATTATATTTTACCTGTATATTCTTATATATATTGCAGGTTCCCAATACCATTATTCATCCAGCAGAATGATTCCTAACACAAATCGAACATGTTATTAATCCTAACTATACACTGTTCCCTCAATCCAACTTTACAGAAGAGCAGGGACAGAGTTGGTCTTACAATACAGGGGTGTAGGGGATCTTCCACCTGTTGACAACCTCAAATTTCCATGCAGATATGATCCCTGGAGAAGATGCAGGCAGCTATGAAAGGCCTGAGAGAGCAAAAGTCATCTTCCATGGCAAACAACTCGGTCAGGTTGAAAGCATGTGTCTGAATCATCCTCTCTTTTCTTAATGTAGGGAAGATTGACCAAACTAGGCCTGTGTGGAGAGCTGTTCCCAGGTGCCTATGGTTTCTATACCATTCGAACTTGTGAAAGTGTCACAGGAAGTAGGGGCATCCTCCATATTATGAGACCTAGGAAGCAAATTTTAGGACAAAGTGGTTGCAAAGGCAGTGACCACATTCAGTTCCTGAAGGAAGTGACCTCACCTCACATCCCTGTTGATGGAACTCTCCGAATTTGGGTACCAGGAAGCCAGGAATCCAGACCCAGTCCAAGCTCCAGTCACAGTGGTCTCACTTGTTTGGATTTACCAAGGACAGAGTCAGTCTTTTGTGGTACCTAGTGATGTGAGGATGGCCAAATTCCAGGAAAGTTCTGAAGATGGGCCCTTCCGGAGAAAGAAGGTAGAGGCTCACTGCTGTCTCCTGACCACTTCACAGAGTTGACCCAGGAGACCAGATCTGAGACAGGACTGGCCATTTCTGGGGAACATAGTATGGCCCTCCAGTCAGAGGACACTCTGGATAGTTTCAGACCTACTTGGGGGAAGGAGGTGACTTTGTGGGTGTTTGAGTGGGATTGTGGTTTTTTCTCATGTTCTGAGAATAGTTAGGAAAGGGGGTTTGTTTGGTTTGGAGTGAACTGTTTCTAGTTAGTCCTTTGACAAGGCGAGTGTTTCTATGTCTGTGTATCCCACTGTGTCGATGGTTGTAGACATTAGAAAAGAGAATGCCTCAATGGGTGTGTTCTGTCAAAGAGAAAACTTCCAAGCATTCATCCTGCCCATTTTATAAATGGACTGTGGCTTGCCTTATCATTGGGCAACACCTACTATTTTCTTACGTTCCTGTATCCTTCCTGAATTCTGGCCACTCTCCAAAATAGGCTCATGGTTTTGTGTACAAGATATGTACCACTTCCAAGCTCTGTGACATGGCCATGTACTGAATAGCTGAAGGGAATGGCAAGCATCTCAGAAAACTCTGATATCAGTGTGACCAGTAAAGTCTCAGTGGGGAAACCCTGCTTTGGGCCTTTTGATTACCTATTGTTATGTTGCCCTGAATATCAGGAATGTCTTTTCCTCAGGCTACTCCTTCCTGAAGCCTGAAGAAAACAGTTTTCACATGGAAATGAATGGGCATTGCCTTTGTGTTTTACAATAAAACCTTCACAGAGATTAGGCTGTACTTAACTTAAAAATACTTTTAAATTGTATCTAAGTGTAAAAAGTAACATGTAACTGTACATATCTTTTTGATAACAAGTCCAATTATACAACACAAATGATACACATAAATCTCCAACATGTTTTATTTTAAGCCTAGAATTACCATGCAACCTTAGAACACCAGCATGATACAATGCTCTTTTGAAGCTTCTACCTTACACACTTGTATACCTGGAAGATATGAACACATTAACACCACAATTACATTGATGTTTTTGTATTAACCAAGTTTAGCTTTTTAAAGAAATAACCTGGCATAATTTTATAAAAACAGTATTGTTTAACCAGCTGTTTAATTTTTTAAGATTACTTGCTCAAAACTTACACATATAACCAACTTACACAAACCTTTTTATTATTTACTTAAACCATTTTAATTACTTAATCATATAGACTCTCTTATCGAGAAACACATTTTCCCTCTATTAAATCTATATCTGGAAACTTTTAGTTTCTCTTTTCCATCTGTGAACCTCTTTCTGTTCACATTTTGAAACAATACTTATAAATTTCTGAATTTAAGCAGATTATTTTGTAGACATCAACATTTTATTAGGGCCTGTTTGTACACCTAGAAAACTTATAGGCCTAATTCTAAAGACATCTTTATTTTTATCTGTTTACCCAATTTGAATTGAACCATTTGAATCACATGAATCCAAGATATTTATATCAATTTTTAAATATTTTATGAGCGCTCCTCATCTGTCAATTGTCATATCACTGCATGATATATGGACATACACACATACAGACATACCAACATACAACACGTAACACAAGTGTAACACATAACACAATAGTGAAGGCCTTGTAGCTTTTTCAGGTGAAATATCCATTGCAATGTTTAAAAACTCCACAGTTGATCAAAAATAGAACTGATCAGAAAACATTAACCCATCTGCAGGATCAAGATCATGAGCTCAAAAAATAAAAAATACAGAATCTAAGAAAAAGCAAGAGTGCCAAAAAAGATGACTGGCCAGTAATTAGTAAATACCATATAATGTACTTTTTGTTTGGATCTAGTTTGAGTTCAGGTAAAAAGACACTTTTACTCCTTTTTATCTGTCTCCTGCTGAGTGCTGCAGGCTTCTTTTATTTGCATATCAACTTAAGTCCTGGCTGAGGACTTGAAAACTGTAAAGGCTGGAGTTCTGAGCAGAAACCTCATGCCTAAGGCATTTTAGCTATAAGTCATAATTTCCAGGTTTGAATGTTGAAAATTATGATGCAAGTTTAAGATGTAATTCTCAAAATTTTATATATTTATGTTTTTCTACACTAGAAAATCTTGAGTCCCTTAGCCTCACCACAAAAAACTGAAAATATGATCATTTTTTGATAATATTAAAGCCACCATCATAAGAAGTTTCTCTAGGATCATTAAGCCACTTTCTTTGTTCTGAAGTTTCTAAAGTAGTAGTAAGCTACATTAAATTTCTTGAAAAAAAATTTAAAAACAACCACAGACTACCATTTGTATCCCAAATTAAGCTTTAAAAATTTCCAAGACTGTTGCTAATTAATGTCATTTCACTAAGCCAGACCAACGTTTTAATTTAGCACGTTTTTAAAAAAATCTTACACATTGAAGGGAACAGATATCATATCATAATTTATTATCTTTGCCCAAGTTAATGCACTGGTATATCTAGTGAAATTTTCTCAGGCTACCTAGTTCAAAATTAAAACTCTTTAATTATTTTTTTATCTGAAGTATTTAAGTTTTCTAGCATCAGCTATCTTTAATCAAACTAAACTCTTGTTTAAACCCAACTTTTATCTGTAAGATAGTGCAATGCTTTAGAAACCCATTCAGATACCAGATTGTTAGAATTAAAAATATCATCTTTTAAATACAATTCCAGCCAAGATCATCCCCAAGAAACAATCTAAAATATCAACATATTACTGCATTCGTGGTCCCTTTTGTTAAGTAAACAGAGGTGGAGCAATCCTTAAAGTGCAGGTAAGGAATAAGGGAGTTCCCCACAGCAAAATGGCTCTGGCACCTGCTGGGAGTCTCTTAGCCTCACCATTTACTTACAGGATTAGTCCTTCTGGTGGTTTGACCCCAGGCACCAGGCATATTCTATATCTCCCACCTTTTCAGTAGTCAGCTTCCAAAAAATTCATCCTCTGCTTGCAATTGTTTTGAGTGCTAGGCTTCCCCAAGAGGGCAGAGTGTGGTTCATTGAAAGTCCCCACTGGTGTGTCAAAATTTATGACTGAAGGTTTGGTTCCCATCCCCAAAGCCAATTAATAACAATTTAATAATGAGGATAGGGTTTTGAGAAAAGTTTAAGCGAGATATCAATGTTCTTAGACCCCAGGCATTTCCTTCTGCAGTGGGCGTGCTCAAGCCAACTATGGGAAGAAAAGAAATCACTGCTTCCCTAATCTCGCTTAACAAAGAGAAGAAAAGTTTATCAAATTTCTTTAAAACACAGCTAAGAGAGGTGTAAAAGGTGAGAACAGAAAAGCTGGTGGTTCTATTGACTTTTGGTCCCTCACAGAAGAAGCTTTAGGTAAATTTTAGCTAAAGTTATTTCCACACATCTAAGGCAGGTTGGAACTCGGGACTCTGCATCGGTCCAAACAATGCCATCACATTTAACAGAAACACAGACAAAAAGACACACAAAGACCATCATGCAGCTCCCGTTTGTTCACAACCCCAAGATCAACAATCTTGTGACTCAGGGAGAATGGAGGGAAGAGGGGGAGGAGCAGAAGTTTTGAGTTATAGGATTGTGGGCAAAGGGGTCAGATTGGAGGCAGCGACCAGGAAAGGCTTCAGGGACAGAGGCATGGAATGGCTTTGTCCCATAATGAGAGTTACTCAAACAGAGACAAGGACAAAACAAACGTAACACAAACACGGGCACACAGTTAACGTTTAACACGAGTTCAGAAGTAAAGATTAGAACCCAGTAACTGGCATAACCTGATGAGTTACACCACAAAGACAGACAGTGAATTCAACCTGAGAGAAAAAAGTAGCCAGCAAGACCTGATGGGTTTGCAACAGAGTCACTTAATGAGGGCTCATCTGTCCCTCCTCACATAATGAGGGCACTTCCATATCTCCTCACCTAATAAGATCACATCTGTCCCTCCCCGAGTCCTTCAAGGTGTCCCTTGCAAGAACGTGGCCGGTGGCTTTAGGACACGTTTGTCCACCACTGCCAGGGGGAACTTACACGCTCTGCTGGCAGCCACTCTGCCAACCCAAACCGAAAACCGAAAAACCAAACCTGAACAAAAAGCTCTGAGCGATCACAAGGAAAAATGGAAAGAGGCGCCTTTCTTACCCTCAGAGGGGTCCGTTGGGATCTCCTTGTTCGGTGCTGCACGATTCCCGGCCAACTCACCAAAATTAAGGGTTCAGCGAATGTCGGAGGAAGAGACCACCAAGAGACCGCGGATCATGCAACAGCAAAAAGCATTTATTGAGTTCCAATCCATCATGCTGGGGCTCCGTGCTCACTCAAGAAGGGAGAGCAGCCCAGAGCCACAAGCAGGAGTTGAGCAGTGCTTAAGTACACTTTTTGGGGAGGGCGGGACTTTACATACATCACAGTCTCTTTTAAAAAATCATCATACACCACGGGAAAATCAAACAACAATTCCAAAGATGATTAGTTCATTCTTTGGTGGGAACAGGTCTGGCAGGAGTGATAGGTCAGTTCTAAAGTGGGGTACACATTGAAACTGATTGGTTTAGGCCCTGTGATGCCTATGTGCCAGGCCACAAAGGGTACTAGGTTATTAAACAATCAGGCAGTCAGGGGAAAATTTACTGGGCAGTCCGGGAATTGTCCTACAAGCTACAGGAATTTCAGGTTTTGTGTATAGCATAGGAACGTAACAATACCTGGTCCTTTACATTTTAACTCAGACCTTGCAGCTTAGACACTTTGCAACACCCAGTCTTTTAAACTTTAAATTTTACACATTAATTTCAATTTCTTTTACACTTACAGATTACTTCTGGTTCACAACAAGTGTGTCAAAGCCACCCTGACTTTAGGCAAATGAGGGGCAAGGGAGCTTATTTTGGACACTGTTTTTGGCTGTGCCCCTCATGGCAACCTCCAGCCAGATGTTATGATGAGTGTCTTTATGGAAGAAGATGAGTGCCATGTAGGAGTCTTGTGGTTTTAATTGTGGTCATTTGTGTGGCGGTTGAAAGAGATGACTGGGTCCACATGGGCTTGAACTCTGCTGTGATTCCTCTTAGAGACTGAGTTCTGGAACTGACCTCAGAAAAGTATTGCCATGAATTGTGTTGGGAAAACAGGAGGCCACGCATGAGCATCGCCCCTGGAACCTGAGATATAGGCCCAAGATGGCTTTCCACAGAGCACTGAGAATCTCAGCCAGGATATCACATTATTTTTTTGTGAAAGACTTGGCAGCCATAGTTGAGAGTCAAAACACACATGAACCTCACATTCAAGACCTAAATGGGCCTGGCTTCATGTGACCTTTTGGCCACTCTTTGGGAAGCCTTGCCTTAAAGAGTTCTGCAGAGCTTTCATTGAAATCAGCTTCCTCACCATGTAATGGTTCCTGAATGAATTGATACCCACAGTGCCTCCAACTTCATCCTTGAAAAATGGCTAGATAAATACCATGAATTTTTTTGAAATTTTCATGACCAGGTGGCCCTGGAGAACCTTTGGATGTTCTATTGCTGATCATGAGTGTACCAGACAGTGCCTTGATTGACTGGGTTTCATGAAAATGTTGTAGAACAGAGATGCTAGTGAGTTGGAGCCTCCTGAGTAGTGGGTGTAGAGCAGTGGACTATAGGTTTCTGAATAAATACCTGTGGTTTTACCACGTGGATCTGCCATTGGCTTCAAAAGACTTGTGACTGACATGGTGCAGGCCAAAGATCCTTATATGTATAGGCATCTTGTTATATTGAGAGGTTTGAGGGCAATGTTCAGAATCCGGTTGCTATAGTCAAGGGGGAAAGCTATGTGGGATAGACCCCTGTTTTGAACATTCTCCTGGAGACCCTGACCAACCACACGTGACAGAACTCCCTCCAGCACTGTGTCCTTGTTGAACTACTTGTATTTCATTAAGCCAATACCAAACTCCCAGTGCCACAGTAAGAAACACCACGAAAATGGAGGATGATGACCAAATGGTTTCACAGACCACAAGGGGAGACACTTAACTACCAGTGACCACAGTTTACCTACAAAGGGAGAATTCAGAACTCCTTCCTCATGTTCATTAGAAAATAAGGAACCATTTTCTCCAGGTCACATAGATGCAGATCCAGATTTGATGGTGTCACTACAAAAGAAGCTAAATCTTCTGACAACTACATATATTTCATGTGCCCAACCTCAGAGGAAGTTTCTCAAGAAGTCTTTAGGCCAGCAGAGCTCCATGTTTGTGCAGTTTTTAACCTCTCCCTTACTTTTGGAAACTGTTCTAACACATCGAATGTTGTGAACTCCTGAGCATTTTCAGTTCCACATATGTAATCACAGGTTTTCGAACTCCTCACCACTAATTGGGTCTCACTTGGAGTGAAGTTAATGTCAAGGAATTGTTCTGGATGAGAGTGGCAAGATTTTTGTGTAGCACATACTTGCATACACATTAGATTCATTTTCCTATTTTCCATTTTAAATACTGATCCCTGACACTAACACATACCCGACTAGAATCTGAAAACTAATCCTAATATGATGGATAAAAAGAAACCTAACCGAAAAGAAATACAGGCCTTCCATAGGAGGCATGGTGTATACTTTGATTTGGCTTCTGCTTAATCAAGGGTATGTGTTATAAATCTTGTCAAATTTTCTTTGTAATATTTCTCCATGAGATATATATTTTTTTTCTCAAAACATGAAACATATGTGTATTATTAAACACTCCCTAAATTCATTCATGTTCCTGTATGTGGATTTATTATCAACTTTTCACAAGATTATTCTCAGAAATATTCAACCACCTGAAATACATATTTCTTTCCTAGTACTGAAAACTAACTTCAATGAATGGTGCTTACAAATCCTAATATTTCTATAGTAACTGACCCAGTTTAACATCAATGCAAGTAGATTCCTATGGGACATGATGTGTATTTTGAAGTTCATTTTTATTCAACACTGGCACATTACTATTTCTTCAGTTTATGGAAATCATAGGATATATCTTACATCCACAAGTACACAAATTTATAGACATTTGGCTCAATTTCAATCACTTTCTCCTTGAGAACACATATATTACTCCATGTTTCTTTATGGTCTATTCACTAGACTTCTTTCTAAACACATTATTTTCGATTCCATAATCATTTTTGAAGCAAAACTCACACTCTTCATGATAAACCATAACCCTAATATTACCATTAGATATATAACTGGTTGGAATGAATGTATGTATATCAATATAAGATTTGCTATATATTTTCAGATATCAATTCAATCCATTATTTAAAGTTGGAAATAGTTATATAATTTATTCACAATATTGTCTATTCATGCATCATCTCTAGATTCATCAACACAGGTTACAACAATTTGTATCCTCAGTACTAATTTATAAGTTTTCAAAATTTTGCTCCCCAACATGGTGGAAGAAATACTCATGTCACCTGATGTACATATACATTTTATCACAGTAATATAATGGACAAGTATTGATAAATAAGAATGATACCCTTTTACTTAAATATGTTTATTTGATTTTCACTGTAAGATGTTAATTCTGGAAGACTTGAGAATTAAGAAAGATTTTGTCTATATTATTTCAAACAGGCTAATCAAAGTGCTTTTATATATATATATATATATATATATATATATATATATATATATATATAACATATGTAATACATATGCATGAATATAGATAATATGTATAATTAATGTATTGTTATATATCTATCAGGTGATTATAATTTTTAAATTTTCTCAAGAAAAAAGAATGACTATAAAAAACTGTCTTAAATGTAAATTTCATAGCATACTACTGTTTGTAATGACATGAGAGAAAAATACATATGGAGGGATAATGAAAAAGGAAGAGAAAGAAGGAAGAAAATGAGGAAGAAAGTGAGAAAAGAAGAGGGAGAGGAGTGTTTGATGATAAGATAAAAGTGGAGGGGCTGGGTTTGTGGCTCAGTGGTATCATGCTTGTCTACCATTTGTGAGGCACTGGGTTATATTCTCAGCACCAGATACAAATAAATAAAATGAAGGTCTATCACAAACTGAAAAAATAAAAAATGAAAAACTAGAAATATTACCATAATTCCAAGGTTTTATGAATGTTAAATAAAAAAAGTTATATAGCCTTATGTAATTTCTACACTCCCCAAAGTAGTCATTTAATGTTAGATAATTAATGCTATAACTGAAAATCCATTGCTCTTCCCTCTACCTTCTGTGGCATGCTAATGCTAAAATAAATTGTATTATAACACCAAAAAAATTCTAATATTTCTACAGTAACTGACCCAGTTTAACATCAATGCAAGAATATTCCTATGGGATATAATGTGTATTTTGACGTTCATTTTTATTCAACACTGGTATATTACTATTTCTCCAGTTTATGCACATAATAGGATGCATATTTCATCCACAATTTAGATAATTTATAATTTTTTACTTTCAATCACTTCCTGCTACAGAACACATGTATTCCTCCATGTTTCTTGACTGCTCTTTTCATGAGACTTTTTTCCAAACACATTATTTTCGATTTCCATTATCACTTTTGAAGCAAAACTCACACACCCGTCATGATAAACCATAACCCTAATATTACCATTACATGTATAAGTGGTGGGAAAGAATGATTGTATATCAATATAAGATTTCTTACTTAGTTAAAGGTATCCATTCAATCCATTATTTAAAGTGGAACCAGTTATATTATTTGGTCACAGTATGGTCTATTCATGCATTACCTCTATATTGATAGACACAGGGTACACCTCTTTGTACACCCAATACTAATTTATACGTCTTCAAAATATTGCTCCCAGAAATGGTGGAAGAAATACTCATGTCAACTGATTCTACATATGCATGTTATCATAGTAATATTCAGGACACAAAATGCAAAAGTCACACGTATGATTGTACCAAAGCCTAAAAGGGAACTGAACATGGATTACTAAAAACATCCATGTCCAGGTTGCCTAATGCTCTCAAATGTCAATCCTATTGGTGACTACATATTTGTTTCTTCCTAAGATTATATATTCAATCTCAAAACTGTTGAAAATGTCTATTTTTTTTACTCACTTTATACTTTGCCTGATTTTGTAATGTCTCTATTGATATCTGCTTTCCTACATATTTTCCCCAGTTCAACATTGTGACTGACCCTTCAAATGTGCTGACATTGACATTCACTCTCTAACCGAAACCCTATTGATAATGAACTTTGGTCCAAATCCTATACTCACTCTTCTTCCAAAGCATACTGACTATCTTCCTGATTCTATCGACTATCCCTTTTTGAGTGGATGTTCTCTTCTACATTCAATCATCTAAGGTACAATGTCATATGCCATTGTTTATCGATTTATCTGAGATATGTATGCAGAACGTAATTCAATGCTATGTATCCCAATCAATTGCCCGATGCGCTTCTGAGCTTCAAATCTTACTTAGATTTCTGTTTTTATACTTATATTTCACCTATATATCCATGTTAAGTAAAATGAATATTTTTGGATCTGTAGATGATATATATTTCATCATGAATTTTCTACTCACCTGATATACATATATATTTATCTCAGTAATATTCCAGACACAAAATACAAGGGTCACACTTATGATTGTACCAAAGCCTAAATTGAATGTGACCATGTATTACTAACATCATCCATGTCCTTGTTCCCTAACACTCTCAAATATCATTGCTATTGGTGACTACATATTTGTTTCTTCCTAACATTATATATTCAACCTCAACCCTGATAAAAATGTATTTTCCTATCACACACTTTGAACTTTGCCTGATTTCCTAATGTCTCTATTGATAAGTGCTTTCCTACACCTTTTCTCCAGTTCATCATTGTGAATGACTCTTCACATGTGCTGACATTGACATTCACTCTCTCACTGAATCCCTATTGCTAAAGAACTTTTGGTCCAAATGCTTTACTCAGTCTTCTTTTGAAACCTACCAACTATCTTCCTTATCCTACCAACTATCCCAGTTTGAGTGGATGTTCTCTTCTATATTCAATGAACCAATGTACAAGGTCCTATTACCATGATTATCTATTTAACTGAAACATCTGTGCAGGATGTCATTCAAAGCTATGTATACCAATCAAGTGCCCAATGACCTTCTGGGCTTCCAATCGTTCCTAGATTTCTGTTTTCATACTTATATTTCACCTCTATAGTCTTATAAATATCGCAGGTTCCCAATAACATTATTCATACAGCAGAACAATTCCTAACCCAAATCGAACATGCTATTAACCCTAACCATACACTGTTCCCTCAATCTAACTTTACAGAAGAGCAGGGAAAGAGTTGGTCTTACAATACAGGAATTTAGGGGATCTTCCACCTGCTGAGAACCTCAAACGTCCATGCAGAAATGATCCCTGTAGAAGATGTAGGCAGCTATGAAAGACCTGAGAGAGTAAGAGTCACCTTCCATGGCCAACGACCTGGTCAGGATGAAGGGATGTGTCTGAATCTGCCTCTCTCTTCTTAGTGAAGAGAAGATGGACCAAAACAGGCCAGTGTGGAGAGCTGTTCTGGAGTGCCTATGGATGATATACCATTCTAACTTGTGAAAGTGTCACAGGAACTAGGGGCAGCCTCCATCTAATGGGGCCTTTGGAAGCAACTATTAGGACAATGTGTTTGCCAAGGCAGTGACCTCATTAAGTTCCTGAAGGAAGTGACCTCACGTCATTTCCTTGGTGTTCGAAATCTCTGAACATGTGGTCCAGGAAGCCAGGCACCCAGAGCCAGTCCCAGTCCCAGTCCCAGTGATCTCACTTGTTTGGATTTACCAAGGACAGAGTCAGTCTTTCATGGTACCTACTGATGTGAGGATGGCCAAATGCGAGTAAAGCTCTGAAGAGGGCCCTTTCCTGAGAAACCAGGTTGTGGCTCACCGCTGGCTCCTGTCAACATCACAGAGTTGGACAAGGAGAACAGATCTGAGACAGAACAGGCCATTTCATGGAAACATAGTATGGCCCACCAGTCAGAGGACACTCCGGATAGTCACAGACCTACTTGGGGGAAGGAGGTGCATTTGTGGGTGTGGATGTGGGTTTGTGGTTTTGTCTCATGTTCTAAGAATAGGTAAGACAGGCAGTTTGTTTGGTTTGGAGTTAATTGATTCTAGTAAGTCGTTTGAAAAGGCAAGTGTTTCTAGGTCTGTGTATCCCACTGTGTCCGTGGTTGTAGACATTAGAAAAGAGAATGCTTCAATGGATGTGTCCTGTCTAGTAGAAAGCTTCCCCGGATTCATACTTCCCATTTATAAATGGACTGTGGCTTGCATTATCGATGGGATACCCCTGATATCTTCCTAAGTTCCTGTTTTCTTTCTGATTTCTGGCCACTTTCCAGAATAGGCTCATGGTTTTGTGTCCAAGATGTGTAAAACCACCAAGCTCTGTGACATGGCCATGTACTGGATAGCTGAAGGGAATGGCAAGCATCTCAGAAAACTTAGATATCAGTGTGATCAGGAAAGTCTCAGTGGAGAAATACTGCTTTGGTACCTATTGTTCTGTTGCCCTCAATGTCAGGAAGCTTTTTGCCTCTGGCCACCCCTTTGGGAAGCCTAAAGAAAACAGTTTTCAAATGGAAATCAATGGGGATCACCTGTGACTCTTTGCTTAATTGCATTGGAAAGGGATATGTCTGAATCAGGCTCTAGGTCCTGTGTTAGGCTTTGGCTTAGATTCTCAGCACATGATGGATGTAAAGAAAATCCCATGTTTGCATCCAAAACTAAATTGGCCAAAAGAGCAGTCATTATGGAAGAAGTCTCTCGCCTTCCCCTGTAAGGTTCCTTACCTCCTTCAAGTGAGAATAGGAACCTTTGGATCAAATGAGTTATTCAAAGCCCTTTAGAGGCTATCCCATAGGTGCTTGGGTTTTCTCCAGAATCCAAATCACATAAAGAATCTATACCTGACAGTCAGTAGGCCTCAAAATGAAGGAGCAAAGCAGTATTAACAGCAGGCCTATTTGCTCACTCCTGGTTCCCCGGACGAATGTCCAGGCCACCCTGACTTTAGGCAAATGAGGGGCAATGGAGGTTATTTTGTACACTGTCTTGGGCTGTGCCCCTCATGGAAACCTCAAGCCAGAGGTAATGATGAGTGTCCATATGGAAGAAGATGAGGGCCATGTGGGAGTGTTTTGGTTTTAATTGTGGTCATGTGTGGGCGTTGGAAGGGATGACTGGGTCCACCTTGGCTTGAACTCTGTTGTGATTCCCCTTAGAGACTGAGTTGTGGACCTCACCTCAGAGAAGTATTGCCATGAATGGTGTTGGGATTTTAGGAGGATTCACATGAGAGTCACCCTTGGAAAATGAGATCTAGGCCCAGGGTGGCTGTTCACAGAGCACTGGGAATCTCAGCCAGGTTACCACATGATTTTATTCTGAAAGACTTGGCAGCCATATATGAGAGTCAAAACACACATGGATGTCACAATGTAGATCCTAATGGGCCTGGATTCATGTGATCATTTGGCCACTGTTTGGGAAGCCTTGCCTGTGAGACTTCTCCAGAGATTTCATTGAAATGAGCTTCCTAACCATGTAATAGTTCCAGAATGAAATGAAACACACAGTGCCTCCAACTTCAACCTTGAAAAATGGCTAGATAAATACCAAGAAATTTTGAAACTTCCCATGACCAGGTGGCACTGGAGAATCTTTGGATATCCTGTGGCTGATCATGAGATTACAAGACAGTGCTTTGATTGACTGGTTTTCATGAAAATGGTTCAGAACAGAGATACCAGGAAGTTGGAGCCTGCTGAGGAGTGGGCCTACAGCAGTGGTGGGCAGGTGTGTAATAAAACAACTGTGGTGGGGCCATGTGGATCTTCCATTGGCTTCCAAATGGCTTGTGACTGACATGGTGCAGCCAGCAGACCCTTGTATGTAAAGGCATCTTGTCATATGGACAGGATTCAGGGCAATGTTTAGAATCAGGTTGCTATGGTAAAGAGGGAAAGTCATGTGGGATATAAGCCTGGTTGGTGCATTCTCCTGCAGACCCTGACCTAACAAAAGTGACTGAACTCACTCACGCACCGGGTAACTGTTGAATTCTTTGTATATCATGAAGCAAATACCAAAATCCCAGTGCAGCAGCAAGAAACACCACGAAAAGTGGAGGATGACCAAATGGCCTCACAGTCCACATGTGGATACACTTATCCCCCAGTTGCCACAGTTTACCTACAAAAGAGAATTCAGCACTGCTGCCACATATTCAGTGGAAAATAAGAAACCATGTCCTCCAGGTAACATAGATGCAGACACAGCTTTGATTGTCTCACTACAATGGAAGCTAAATCTCCCGACAACAACATATATTTCAAGTGCCCAAACTCAGAGTCAGTTTCTCAAGAAGGATTTAGGGAACCAGAGCTCCATGTTTGTGGACTGTTTTCCCTGTCCCTTACTTTTGAAATCTCCTCTACCGTCTTCAAGGTTGTGAACTCCTGAGCACATTCCATTCCAGATATTTATTCACAGATTTTCTAACTCTTCTCCTCTAATTGTGCCTTAGTCTCGGTGATTGTAATGTCAAGGCATCCCTTTCTCTGTAGCCTATTCAGCACATATATTTTTACATGCAATTATAGAATCTTACCTGATACCACACGTACAATCTTGTGAGGTGACTGACTTGGCAGATACAAATTGTAAGAGATCACTCCTCCTAAACGCTGTTGGAACTGAAAATTCAATCTATGAGTGAGCTTCCTTGTTGAACAACATTATACATAAATCTATATTCAATAAAATAAATATATTTGGATCTGTAGATGACATATATTTTATGGTGAATTTCAATTGGAATATATTATGCTATTTTTAATGTCTGTGTGTTTGTGTATGTATATATATATATATATATATATATATATATATATATATATATATATATATATACACACACTCTCCAGATTTTTCAAAATATGAAATATATATCTCGTTATACACTCCCTAAACTCATTCATATTCAAGTATGTATATTTATAATCAAAATTTCACAAGAGTATTCTCAAAATTATTCATTCACCTGAAATACATATTTGTTTCCTAGTACTGAAAACTATCTTCAGTGAATGGTGCATACAAATCCTAATATTTCCACAGTAACTGAACCAGTTTAACATCAATGCAAGTAGATTCCTATGGGACATGTTGTGCATTTTGACATTTATTTTATTCAACACTGGACATTACTATTTCTTCAGTTTATGCTCATCATAGCAAATATATTTCATCCAAAACTTTGCAAATTTATAGGCATTTTGTTCACTTTCAATCACATTATTCTACAGAACACGTGTGTTCCTCCATGTTTTTGATGGGTCTTTTCATGAGACTTCTTTCCAAACACATTATTTTCGATTTCCATGATCACTTTTGAAGCAAAACTCAAAGACACTTCGTGATAAACCATAACCCTAATATTACCATTAGATGTATTGCTGGTTGGAATGAATGATGGTATATCGATATAAGATTTCTTATATATTTTCAGATATCAATTCAATCTATTATTTAAAGTGGGACCAGTTATATTATTTATTCACAGTGTGGTCTATTCATGCACTATCTCTATATTCATAGACACAGTGTATACCTCTTTGTACCACCAATACTAATTTATAGGACTTCAAAACATTGCTCCCAGAAATGCTGGAAGAAATACTCATGTCACACGATCTACATATACATTTTATCACAGTAATATTCTGGACACAAAATGCAAAGGTCACACTTATGATTGTACCAAAGCCTAAAAGGAAAGTGAACAGGGATTACTAAAAACATTCATGTCCACATTGCCTAATACTCTCAAATGTCAATCCTATTGGTGACTACATATTTGTTTCTTCCTAAGATTATATAGTCAAACTCAACCCTGTTCAAAATGTCTAATCCTATCACTCACTTTATACTTTCCCTGATTTTGTAATGTCTCTGTTATTATCTGATTTCCTACATATTTTCCAAAGTTCATCGTTGTGACTGAATCTTCATATGTGCTGACATTTACCTTCACCCTCTAACAGAAACCCTATTGCTAAAGAAGTTTTTTTTCCAAATCCTATACTCACTCTCCTTCCAAAACCTACCAACTATCTTCCTAATCTTACCTACTATACCATTTTGACTCGATGTTCTCTTCCACATTCAATCATCCAATGTACAAGGTCCTATGCCATTGTATATGGATTTATCTGAGACATCTGTGCAGAAAGTAAGTCAACACTAAGTATCCCAATGAAGGGCCCAATGCCCTTCAGGGCTTCAAATCTTAGATTTCTGTTTTCATACATATATTTCACCTACATATTCTTATAAATATTGTAGGTTCCCAATAACATTATTCATCGAGCAGAATAGTTCCTAACACAGATTGAACATGTTATTAACCCTAACCATACACTCTTCCCTCAATCTAACTTTACAGAAGAGCAGGGACAGAGTTGGTCTTACAAGACAGAAATTAAGGGATCTTTCACCTGCTGAGAACCTCAAAGGTCATTAAAGAAATGATCCCTGGAGAAGATGTAGGCAGCTATTAAGGACCTCAGAGAGCAAAAGTCATCTTCCATGGCAAACAACCTGGTCAGGATGAAGGGTTGTGTCGGAATCAGCCTCTCTCTTCTTAATGTAAAGAAGATGCAGCAAACCAGGCCTATGTGGAGAGCTGTTCCTGGGTGCCTATGGTTGTATACCATTCTAACTTGTGAAAATGTCAGAGTAAGTAGGTGCAGCCTCCATCTCATGGGACCCTTGGAAGCAACTGTTAGGACAAAGTGGTTGCCAAGGTAGGGACCTCATTCAGTTCCTGAAGGAAGTGACCTCACCTCACTTCCTTGGTGATGGCATTCTCTGAACTTGGGATCCAGGTAGCCAGGCATCCAGAGCCAGTCCCAGTCCCAGTCCCAGTGGTCAAAATTTTTCGGATTTACCAAAGACAGAGTCAGTCTTTCTTGGTACCTACTTATGTGAGGATGGCCAAATGCCAGGAAGGTCTGAAGAGGGGCCTTTCCTGAGAAAGCAGATAGTGGCTCACCACTGGCTCCTTACAGCTTCACAAAGTTTGCCACAGAGACTAGATCTGAGACAGGACAGCCCATTATGAGGGAATTTATTATGGCCCACTATCAAACGACACTCCATATTGTCACAGACGTACTTGGGGGTCTGTGTGGGTGTGGGTGTGGGTATTTGTGGTTTTGTCTCATGTTCTGAGAATAGGTAAGAAAGTCGGTTTGTTTGGTTTGGTGTGAACCGATTCTAGTAAGTCGTTTGACAAGGCTAGTCTTTCTATGTCTGTGTATCCCACTGTGTCCATGGTTGTAGACAATAGAAAAGAGAATGCATAAATACATGTGTTCTTTCTAGTAGAAATCTTCCCAGCATTCATTCTGCCCAATTTATGAATGGTCTGCGGCTTGCCTAATGGATGGGCAACACCTAATATCTTCTTAAGTTCCTGTTCTCTACCTGAATTATGGGCAATCTCCAGAATACGCTCATGGTATTGTGTCCAAGATATGTACCACCTCCACGCTCTGTGATACGGCCATGCACTAGAGAGCTGTAGGAAATGATGAGCATCTCAGAAAACTCAGATATCAGTGTGACCAGGAAAGTCTCAGTGGAGAAACCCCGCTTTGGGCCTTTTGCTTACATATCCTTCTGTTGCCCTGAATGTCAGGAAGGTCTTTGCCTCAGGCTACGCCTTTTTGAAGCCTGAAGAAAACAGTTTTCAAATGGAAATGTATGGACATTACCTGTGGCTCTTTCTTAATTGCTTTGGAAAGGGATGTGTCTGAATCAGCCTCTTGGCCCTGTGTGAGGCTGTGGCTTAGATTCTCAGCACCTGATGGATCTAAAGAAAAATCCCATGTGTGCATCCAAATCAAAAAGCCAAAAAAGCAGTAATTTTGGATGAAGTCTCTCACCTTCCTCTGTAAGGTTTCTGACTTCCATCATTGAGAATACAGATCCTTTGCGTCAAATGAGTTCTTCAAAGCCCTGCAGACACTAGACCATAGGTTCTTGGGTTTTCTCATGACTCCAATTAACATAAAGAATCTAAACCCCACAGTCAGTAGGCCTCAAAATCGAGAATAAGAGCAATATTAACGGCAGGCCTCTTTGAACACTCCTGGTTCACAGGAAGGATATCCCGGCCACACTGACTTTAGGCAAATGGATGCAAGGGAGCTTATTTTGGACACTGTCTTGGGCTGTGCCCCTCATGGAAACCTCCAGCCAGAGGTTATGATAAGTGTCTATATGGAAGAAAATGAGGGCCATGTGGGAGTGTCTTGACTTTAATTGCGGTCATTTGTGTGGCGCTTGGAATAGATGACTGGGTCCACCTGGGCTTGAACACTGGTGTGATTCTCCTTAGAGACTGAGTTCTGGAACTTACCTCAAAGAAGTATTGCCTTGTATTGTGTTGGGATTTTAGGAGGCCACACATGAGAGTCGCCCTTGGAAAGTGAGATCTGGGCCCAGGTTGGCTTTCCACAGAGCACTGGGAATCTCGGGAAGGATATCACATGATTTTATTCTTAAAGACTTGGCAGCCATAGTTGCAAGTCAAAACACACATGGACCTCAAATTTTAGACCTCAGTAGGTCTGGCTTCATGGGACCTTTTGGCCTGTCTTTGGGAAGCCTTGCGTGTGATAGTTCTCCAGAGCTTTCATTGAAATGAGCTTCCTCTCCATTTAATCGTTCCTGAATGAATTGAAACCCACAGTGCCTCCAAGTTCACCCTTGAAAAATGGCTAGATAAACACCTTTAAATTTTTGACATTCCCATGACCAGGTGGCCATGGAGAACCTTTGGATGTCCTATTGATGACCATCAGTGTTCCAGACAGTGCCTTAATTGACTGGATTTCATTAAAATGGTGTAGAACAGAGATGCCAGTAATTTGGAGCCTGCTGAGTAGTCGGCCTAGAGCAGTGGTGTGCAGGTGTGTGTTAAAACATCTGTGGTCGGGTCATCTGCATCTGCCCTTCGCTTCCAAATGGTTTGTGACTGACATGCTACAAGCCACAGACCCTTGTATGTAAAGGCATCTTGTTATATGGAGAGGATTCAGGGCAATGTTTACAATCAGATTGCTATGGTCAAGGGGGCAAGCTATGTGGGATAGAAGCCTTGTTGGTGCATTCTCCTGCAGACCCTTACCCACCACACGTGACAGAACTCCCTCCATCACTGTGTCCCAGTTGAACTTCTTGTATTTCGTGAAGCAAATATCAAACTCCCAGTGCAGCTGCAAGAAACACCACAAAAATTGGAGGATGACCAATGGCTTCACATTCCACACTGGGAGACACTTAGCCACCAGTGGCCACAGTTTACCTACAAAGAGAGAATTCAGCACTGCTGCCTCATGTTCATTGGAAAATAAGAAACAATGTCCTCTAGGTCACATAGATTCTGACCCAGCTTTGATCGTCTCATTACAAAGGAAGCTAAAGCTCCTAAAAACAACCTCAGATGAAGTTTCTCAAGAAATCTTTAGGCCAGCAGAGCTCCATGTTTGTGGAGTTTTTACCCTGTCCCTTACTTTGGGAAACTCCTATACCACCTCCAAGGTTGTGAACTCCTGAGCATTTTCTATTCCAGATGTGTATTCACAGATTTTCTAACTCTTCTCCTCTAATTGTGTCTTACTTGGGATGAAGGTAATGTCAAGGCATTGTTTTGAATACACATTGGATTCTTTTTCC
Source organism: Callospermophilus lateralis (assembly GCF_048772815.1). NCBI lineage: Eukaryota > Metazoa > Chordata > Mammalia > Rodentia > Sciuridae > Callospermophilus > Callospermophilus lateralis. The sequence goes on along the minus strand of NW_027511753.1, from coordinate 360,374 downwards.
AATTTTCCATTCGAAATACTGAATCCCTGACTGTCAGGGGTAGAAGGAATTCACCTTAAAGAATAGCCTGACACTTACAAGAAACAGCCCCCATGGAGACATCCTGTCTGGGAGACATCCTGTAGCCAACTGTGTCCCTGAGACATCCTGTTGCCATCTGTCTTCCTGAAAAATCCTGAGTTTATCTCACCTTGTGAAGACATCCAGAAACTTCGGATAAGAGAGCTTTCCCATCTCCAGCATATAAATGCCCCTGTGTGAAAAATAAAAGTTTGCAGCTTGATCAGAACTCCTGTCATGCTGTCATCTCTCGTGTCTCTTGTCCCTTCATTCCTCCGCATCTAGGTTCGCTGCCCCTGTTGATGTGTCTTTCCAGCAGGGACTACTGGCACCCACTGACTGGGGCTCGAGCCTTTGACTCATTGGGAACCCCGTCCTCCTGGAAGACTTCATCAAGTGGAGCTTGCGATTGCCTCAGCAGACACCACCAAGAGACAGATCCAGGAGGAGAGTGGGGATGACGCACGGTGAGTGACCCACCATGGGACAAGCAGTTTCGCCACATGATTTGTTTTTGTCAGGCCTCAAGGAGTCCTTCAAGACATGGGGGTGCGTGTTAAGAAAAAGGACTTAAATTTTTTTTCTAATACATAGGAGAATTGTGTCCATGGTTTCACCTTGAAGTGACCATTGATGGTAAAAGATGGCTTAGAGTAAGAGACTGTTTAAAGCATTGTTATTAAACCTTTGGCCCAGAAAAAGTGCCAGTTCCCACATTTTCTTACTGGAACTTAATTAATGAAATTCTTAAAAGTTCACCCTTTGACAATGGTACCTTACAACTTGTCAGGATTGGAGAAGAGACTATGTAAAACACCTCTCGTCTCCCCAAGGCATGCCCATCAGTTAGTATAGACATTGACCCTTCTCAGTCTCCCCAGGACCCTGGGAACCTTCCTGGTCCCCCTCAAAATACCACCCTAATGAATAAGGCTCTAATGGTTACCAGACGCCTTTATCGAGTTTTAAATCCCAGAGACACATTGACCCCTGGGACAGAGGCTACCTTGGAGAAGGAAGCAGCAAGCTACCATTCAGAAGATGCACCACCTCTCAGGACCCTGCCACAGCCTATAGGACTTACACATCTACCTACCTCCTATATCCCTCCTGCCTTTTGTGCTCCAGCCCTTCAGGAGCAAAATGCCACCCAGATATTTTTTTCCCCACTTCCCTTGCCTAGCCTGGCTCCCTTGTGAGAGTCTCTCCAACATAGACGGGAACAGATCAAACTTTTAAAAGAATTAAGATCCCTTGACTCTGAGCTCTGTTCATTAGCCTTAGGCATGGAGTCAATGAAAGCTGGCCCACGGTGGTCTAATACAAAGGCTAAGCCACTCCATCAGCCTGTTCTCGCCTTCCCAGTCACCCGCAGTCAGATAGATATGCCTGCAAAGGCTGAGGTCAAAGACTTAGAGGAGGATCAAGAGGAAGAAGCGGGGGAAATGGATCAAGGAGATCAGGACTCAGAGGATGAAGAGTTCACCCCTAGGCAGGAAGGAACCCAGAGTGTCTACAAAAAATTAAGCCTGTGTTTTCTTGAAAAACATAAAAAGACTTGTGCTTACAATGGCCCAACTGTGCCCTACACGTTGACTTTATTAGAAAGCCACAGCGCACAATGGCTTACTCCCAATGATTGGAAATTTTTAGACCGAGCTACCCTCAGTGCCAGAGATTTCCTGTTATGGAATGCAGATTTCAAGGAGCACTGTCAGGAAACTGCTAAAAAAAAAATTAACTAAGGCCTCCTATAAATCCTGAACTTATGTTAAGCTAGTGGGCTATGAGCCATTTGACACTAAAACTAAATAGGCACGTTTCCCTGCTGGACTTTTGGCGCAGATTCAGATGGCTGGCTTACATGCTTGGAGATGCCTCCCTCAAACGGGCTCGGCTACCACTTCTTTGGCAAAAATTTGACAAGGACCCAACGACCCTTATAGAAACTTTGTTCCCCGGCTTAACCTAGCTGCAGATTGCTTGCTTGGACCAAGCGAAAGCGAAAGAAGTTTTGTAAAACATCTTGCCTTTGAAAACGCCAACCCGGCATGTCAGGATGTTCTTCGACCACATAAGGAAAAAGGGAAACTTTCTGACTTTATTAGACTCTGTGCAGGGGTGGGTGCAGCCCATGCCATGGGTCTCGCCCTACGTGCCCCCTTTACCAAGGCCTTTCACAATCCTGGCTCATGTACTTGCTTTACTTGTAAACAACCTGGCCATTTTGCACGCAAGTGTCCGAAAGGCAAACAAAGCCTAGGAATATCGTCTCCTCAAACTGGGGCTAAATCGCCCCCAGCTACCCTTTGTTCTAGATGTGGTAAATGTCATCACTGGGCCAGTAAGTGTAGATCTAAGACAAATGGCCTCAGACAGTCTATTTCTTCCTGCTTCTCAGGAAACTCCCTGTGGGGCCAGCCCCTGGCCACGACCTCCCCCAGGACAAAACCAGGGGCAATAAGGTTTGTTCCCTCCCAAACTCCAAACCTACCACAAAATTCTTCCCCACAATTGCCTCCCTCCAACTAGCCACCCTAGGCAGCGCAGGATTGGACCTCTGTGCTACCACCGATACAATATTAGACTCAATGCAAGGGCACCAGATAATACCCCCTAGAATTATGGGTCCCCCTTCATCTCATACGAGTGCCCTTATTCTTGGAAGAGCCTCTGCTACGTTAAATGGTGTTCAGGTCTTCCCTGGCATTAATGATAATGATTTCACTGGAGAAATAAAAATACTGGCAACAGCTATTAATGGAGTTCCGGCCATCCCAGCAGGAACAAGACTTGCACAATTAACATTCCTTCCCTTGGATTCAGGAGGCGCTTCCACTGCCCAAACCTACAACGGGGGACAGCCTCCCTCGGCTCCTCTGATGTATATTGGGTTCAGCCCATTTCTCACAATAGACCCACCCTTACCTTACTTATTGAAGGAAAGGAATTCCAAGGAATTCTAGATACTGGAGCTGATGCCACAATTATTTCTCACAACTACTGGCCATCAGGTTGGCCCATCACCCCATCCTTGAATGATCTAAAAGGGTTAAGAGTCAAAAAATTTCCATGTCAGTTCTAGGGCTTTTAGCTGGACTGATAAAGAGGGTAATAAGGTGACTGTCACTCTTTTCATTGTTCCTGACCTCCCTGTTAACCTATGGGGCCGAGATATTTTGAGTCAAATGGAAGTTATTCTTGCCAGTCCCAATTCCATGGTGACTCATCAAATGCTTTGTATGAATTTTGTCCCTGGTACAGGCCTTGTGAGACTGAGACAAGGACTGGTGGGGACTATAAAACAAATAAAAAAAAACAAATACATATGGACTTGGGTATTCTGATTTTTAGTGTCGGTTCCTGACCCTCCTGTACCCCATGCAGATAAAATTATTTGGGAGACTCAGACTCTTGTGTGGGTGGATCAGTGGCCCCTTACCCCCCAGAAAAATTGGAGGCTGCCTCCATGTTAGTGCAGGAACAGCTGGCAGCCGGCCATGTAGAGCCCTCAACCTCACCATGGAATACTCCTATTGTTATCAAGAAAAAATCAGGCAAGTGGCGTCTTTTACAATATTTGTGTGCCATTAATAAAGTTATGTGCCTGATGGGAGCACTACTGCCTGGAATTTCCACACCAGTGGCTATTCCCAAAAACTATTGTAAAATGGTTATTGACTTAAAAGTTTGCTTTTTTACCATTCCTTTACATCCCGAGGATAGACCCTATTTTGCCTTTAGTCTCCCTTGCATTAATTTCCACGGCCCTATGCAGAGATTTCAATGGAAGGTTCTTCCCCAAGGTATGGCCAACAGCTCTAGTCTTTGCTAAAAATAAGCTGTTCAAGCAGTAGACCCTGTGAGAGAGTGATGACCACAATTTTATGTTTTACATAATATGGATGATTCTTTAATTGCTGCACCTAATTACCATGACCTTAATAATTGTTACTTGGACCTTTAGAAAACACTCACTACCTTGAGACTACAGATAGCTCCTGATAAGGTTTAAACACAGGACCCTTATACCTATTTGGGCCTTAAACTTCAAGATAATCAGATCCAAATTCCTAAAATACAACTACGTGTGGACCATCTTCACACCCTTAATAATTCTCAAAAATTACTGGGAGATATTCAATGGCTAAGAACATATTTAAAATTACCCACTTGTGTACTTTTGCCCCTTAATGATATTTTGAGAGGTGATTCCTACCCCTCTTCCCCTCAAAAGCTTACTCCCGAGGCATGACAGGCATTAAACCAAGTCACAGAAGCCATTGCCAAACAGTTTGTTACACAAATTTCTTATAACCTTCCTCTGGTTCTGGTTCTTTTACACGCTCCTCATATACCCTCAGAAAAATTTTGATAGGATATCCATATTTTAAAAATAAAGGCTTCCCCTTGCTTTGGGTCCATTTATCCACCACATCCTCCAAGTTTATTACCGTTTATCTTGCTCAGGTAGCTTCTATTATTATTAAAGGTCGTTTGCTTTCTCGACAACATTTTGGCAAAGACCCTGATAATATTTTAATTCCATATACTAATCACCAAACCCAATTTTTACTACAGAGAGGGGATGAATGGATTATTGCCCAATCAGGCCATTTGGGAACAATTGATAACCATGTCCCCAATGACACCCTTTTACATTTTGTCCAGATACATCCATTCATTTTCCCAAAATTACTCAAAAGGCTCCCAGTCCTCAAGCCCTTACTGTCTTTACAGAGGGTTCCAGTAATGGCTGTGCGGTCTTTGTTGTAAATAACCAGCCTACCACCTTTGATACTGTCTATCATTAAGCACAGTTTGTGGAATTGTTTGCCATAACACAAGTTTTTATAACATTTTGTGATAATCCTGTTAATATTCATACAGACAGTGCCTACATTGCTCATTCTGTGCCCCTGCTGGAGATTTCACCCGCCATTAAAACTTCTTCCAATGCGGCCTTTCTGTTTCACCAGCTTCAGCAGCTAATTCAGGCCAAACAACACCCATTTTTCTTAGGACACATCAGGGCACACTCTGATCTTTCCGGTCCTCTAACACAGGTAATGCTTAAGCTGATGCAGCAACTCCTAAAATCTTTCCAATTTTTGGTGGCTCCATTCAAAAGGCCATGGAGCTAAACAATCTTCACCAACTAAATTCCCAGAGCCTTTGATTACTTTGTAAAATTACCAGGCAACAGGCACGAGAAATAGTAAAAGAGTGCCCTGCTTGCGCTCTCTCTCTCCCGATTCAACACTTGGGAGTTAACCCCTGAGGATTACTGCCAAATCAGGTTTGGCAAATGGATGTTACTCATTTTCCTGAATTTGGATAAACCAAATATATACATGTTTCTATCGATACCTTCAGCAGCTTTATTTTTGCATCACCACATTCTGGAGAGGCTACCAAAGATGTCCTTTCTCATCTTGTTTCAGCCTTTTCCATAATGGGTAAACCAATACATATTAAAACAGATAATTGTCCTCCATATACCAGTGCCAATTTTAAACAGTTTTGTGCTACCTTGCAATTTTGTCATACTACTGGAATTCAATACAAACCTCAGGGCCGAGGCATTGTGGAACGTTCCACCTTACCTTAAAGACTTGGCTATCCCGCCTTAAGGATTCCGCCCTTGTATTTACCACTCACAGGCATTGCCTTAACCATGCATTATTTGCCCTTTTTTTTTCTTACCCTAGACAGTGAAGGCCTTTCGGCTGCAGACAGACACTGGCATCCCTTTTCCAATTCTGATCACCCACCTGTTATGTGGCGAAATCCCCTTACAAATAAATGGAAACACCCAGATCCTGTCCTCATCTGGGAACGAGGCTCAGGTTGTGTTTTGGACCAAGAGCTAGCAGCCCCAAGATGGTTAACAGAACACCTGGTTAAACAGGTTAATGACTTACCTCAAACCGGGGACGGAGGCCCTCCCCATGAGTACAATTTTTCCTCTTTTTCGGATCCATCCAACAATCTGTGTGAGGATCCTGCTTAAGGAACTTATGCTTAACAGGTTTGTGCACGGAGGCCTTGGCCCTCCACCTTCCAACATCATGGAGTACCTTTTTGCCCCCCCGCCCCCGTGAATGCAAGGGAGGATCTTGGACTCAGGCTTCCACTAGTTGGACCCAGACTGCTGACTGCATGAATAAGGTGGCTTACCTCCGTGCCGAGGTTGACCATAAACTCAGAGGAGTTCATCAGCCTAAATGGGTATGTGTTAACAAGCCAAAGATTATTCCCCCTAGTACAAGTAAAGCTCTCCAAAATTGTTCTGCAACCCGTACGCATACCCAGGCGATGCATGTCTCTTGTTATGTGTCGGCCTCAATTTGTGTTAACAAGCAGGGAAAATGATTTTTTGAAGCCTCCCTAATTAAAACTCATGAAGCAGGGGGGGCCACTATTCATTATACCCCCGTTCTCTTTGACCGGGGAGGAGAAGACAAATACACCAAGCTACAGTCTGCTGGGTGCCAAGGCACTGTCGGAAAACCTTCCGACTGGCCCATTAAGGCCCCTACAGGGGTCTCTGATGGTAGAGGACCCACTTATTCTGTCAAGCATCCTCAGATAATCAAACTTTTGAAACCCCAAATCCCTGAGCTCACATATCATCCCTTAATGTAGCCGAAATCCCAGTTCCCAGGTTTAGATACCAATACATTAGATATTTTGCAAACTACCTTCTCCTTCCTTAGTAATTCCAACCCCACCCTTGCTGGTAATTGCTGGCTCTGCATGACAACAGGGGCAAGCATTCCTATGGCAGTTCCTATTAATTCTACTATGGACAATGATAATACATGCCAACCCGGATTTCCCTTTAAAAAATAGCCTATAGGCACTTTTACATTATGTCTTTTAGGTGCGATGCAGAATAATACCTATGATATGGATTTTGGAATTACTTCCTTTGGAAATTGCTCAACAGTACAAAATTATTCCTCACCCATCCCATCTCTTTGTCCCCCCAATGGCACAGTTGTTATGTGTGGAGGAAATGTGGCCTTCCCCAGGCTTCCAGCGAATTGGACCAGTGACTGTGTTCTTGCCTTATTACTCCCTGATATAACTATTGTCCCAGGAGACGAACCTCTAGCCTAGACACCTTAGTCAAAAGACAGAGGCGGGTGATACAGGCCTTACCACTTATTGCCAGCCTTGGAATAACAGCTGCTGTGGGCACAGGTACACTGGCTTTGGCACGGCTATACACCCTTACCATCGCATGTCTCAACAACTTAAAATGATGTACAAACTCTATCAGAAACCATTAAAGATTTGTAGGACCAAATAGACTTCCTGGCAAAAGTGTTCCTTCAAAACAGACGAGGCTTAGATTTGCTGACTGCTAACCAGGGAGATATTTGATTGGCCTTAGGGGAACGATGCTGCTTTTATGCCAATAAATCAGTCATAGTATGAACTAAATTTAAGCAGCTTCAAGAAGATCTAGAAAAGAGATGAAGAGAACTATTTGAAAATCCCCTCTGGACTAAGCTTAATGGATTTCTACCCTACCTTCTTCCCCTATTAGGCCCTTTGTTGGGTTTATGTTTAATGGTGACCATAGGACCCTGCATTATAAACAGTGTGGTACAATTTATTAAAGAACACATTAATATTATGGCCTCTAAGCCCATACAGATCCACTATTATCATCTGGAGATGGAAGACCACGCTGTCAACTTTTAAAAGGATGTTCTACCCTTCTCACAGGCTTATTTCTTAAGTTTACATCCCCACAGATCTCTCTTTCTTACATAAAACTATAAGTAAAAGCTCTGACAAACCATCTTCTGCCCTTGCCATAAGGGTTCGTCTCCATGGGCCCTTCGGCTTGGGGGAAGACGCACCCATGGAGTGAGGACGTTAGGCCATAATATCGGAGGGTGCAGGAAGGACTGCAAAAGGATGGATCCACGGATCCCCAAACACAAGACCTCTGAGTGACACGCTCTGGTGCATGGCGGTTGGCATGCTTCCCCTTCAAGGCCATCTCCTCCAAAAACATGCCAAGGCCACCACGAAATCTGCTAGTAAAGATGCTTGCTCGGATCAGGAGATATTCTAAGGCCTCCTAGACAAACAGAGCTTCTAACCCCCCCTAAAAACATGGCCGGTAAGGTAGGTCAAATATTTTATATAAGAAAGGGGGAGATGTCATTGCCTAGAAGGAAGTTCTCCTTCAAAGAATAGCCTGACACTTACAAGAAACAGCCCCCTGGGAGACATCCTGCCTGGGAGATATCCCACAACCATCTATCTCCCTGAGACATCCTGTCGCCATCTGTCTTGCTGAAATATCCTGAGGTTATCTAACCCTGTGAAGACATCCAGCAACTGCCGATAAGAGAGTTTTCCCATCGGCAGCATATAAACACCCTGTGAGAACAATAAAAGTTTGCAGCTTGATCAGAACTCCTGTCTGGCTGTCATCTCTCCTGTCTCTTGTCCCTTCATTCCTCCCCAACTATGTTCGATGCCCACGTTGATGTGTCCTGCCGGCCGGGACCCCTGGCACTAACCCATATCCTACTAGACTATGACTACTAATACTAATATGATGGAGGAAAATAACCCAAATAGAATAGAAATACAAGCAGTTCAGAGGAGGCATGGTGTATAGTTGGAGTTGCCTTTTGCATGATATAGGGTAGGTGTTATAAATCTAGCTAATTTTTAATTGAAATAATTCTCCATGTGTTTTTAAAGTTAAAAAATATGTGAATACCTGGCTCCCTTTCTCTGTAGCCTATTCACCACATGTATTTTATATGCACATATAGAATCCTACATGGTATCACACGTATATTCTTGTGAGGTGGCTGACTTAGCAGATTCAAATTGTGAGAAGAGATCACTTCTCCTAAACGCTGTTGGAACTGAAAATTCAACGTATGGGGGAGCCTCCTAGTAGAAAAACATTATACATAAATCCATGTTAAGTAAAATAAATATTTTTGCATCAGTGGATGATATATATTTCATGAAGAATTTCGATTGGCATATATATTGCTACGTTTTATTGTCTGTGTTTGTGTTTTGTGTGTGTGTGTATATATATATATATATATACTCTCCAAATTTTTCAAAATATAAAATATATGTGTCCTATATACACTACCTAAATTCATTCATGTTCATGTATGTGGATTCATAATCAACTTTTCACAAGATTATTCTCAGAAATATACATCCACCTGAAATACATATTTGTTTTCTAGTACTGAAAAGTAACTTCAGTGAATGGTGCATAAAATCCTAATATTTCTACAGTAGCTGACCCAGTTTAACATCAATGCAAATAGATTCCTATGGGACATGATGTGTATTTTGAAGTTCATTTTATTTAACACTGGTACATTACTATTTCTTCAGTTTATGCACACCATAGTTTATATATTTCATCCACAGGTTCAAAATTAATAGGCATTTGTTTCACTTTCAATCATTTCCTGCTTCAGAACACATGTATTCCTCCAGGTTTCTTGACTGTTCTTCTCATGAGACTTCTTTCCAAACACATTATTTTCGATTTCCATAAAAATTTGAAGCAAAACTCCCACACTCTTCATGATAAACCATAACCCTAAAATTACCATTAGATGTATAACTGGTTGGAATGAATGATTGTATATCAATATAAGATTTCCTGTATATTTTCAGATAACAATTCAATACATTATTTAAAGTTGGAACCAGTTATATAATTTATGTTGAGTGTCTATATGGAAGAAGCTGAAGGCCATTTTAGAGGGTTTTGGTTTTAATTGTGGTCATTTGTTGGTGGTTGGAAGAGGTGACTGGGTCCACCTGGGCTTGAACACTGGTGTGATTCCCCATAAGACTGAGTTCTGGAACCGAACTCAGAGAAGTATTGCCATGAAGTCATGTTGGGATTTTAGGAGGCCACGTATGAGAGTCGCCCTAGGAAACTGAGTTCTAGGCCCAGGATGGCTTCCCACATCGCCATGGGAATCTCATCCAGGATATTACATGATTTTATTTTTAAAGAGTTGGCAGCCATAATTAAGAGACAAAACACACATGGATCTCACATTGTAGACCTCAATGGGCCTGGCTTCATGTGACCTTTTGCCCCCTCTTTGGGAAGCCTTGCCTGTGAGAGTTCTCCAGAGGTTTTATTCAAATGAGCTTCCTCAAAATTTTACGGTTCCTGGATGAATGGGAAACTCACAGTGGCTCCAAATTCATCCTTGAAAAATGGCGAGATAAATACCATGAAATTTTGGACATTCCCTTGACCAGGTGGCACTGGAAAACATTTCCATGTCCTATTGCTGATCAGGAGTATACCAGACAGTGCCTTGATTGACTGGGTTTCATGAAAATTCTGTAGAACAGAGATGCCAGTAATTTGGAGCCTTCTGAGTAGTGAGCCTAGAGTAGTGGTTAGCAAGTGTGTGATAATACATCTGGGCTGTGGCCATGGAGATCTGCCATTGGCTTCCAAATGTCCTGTGACTGACATGGTGCAGCCAGCAGACAATTATATAAAAAGGCATCTTGGTATATGGAGACGTTTCTGGGCAATGTTCAGAATCAGGTTGCTATGGACAAGGGCGCAAGCTATGTGGGATAGAAGCCTGGTTGGTGCGTTCTCCAGTAGACACTGACCAACCACATGTGACAGAATGCCGTGCAGCACTGTGACCCATTTGAACTCCTTGTATTTTGTGAAGCCAATACCAAACTCCCATTGTAGCAGCAAGAAAGACCATTAAAAGTGGAGTATGACCAAAGGGCTTCACAGTCCACACGGGGAGAGGCTTAGCCCCAATGGCCATTGTTTACCTACAAAAAGAGAATTCATCACTGCTGCACCATGTTCATTGGAAAATAAGAACACATGTCCTTCAGGTCACATAGATGCATATCTAGCTTTGATGGTCTCACTACAAAGGAAGCTAAAGCTACTGACAACAACATATATTTCAAGTGCCCAGCCTCAGAGGCAGTTTCTCAAAATGTCTTTAGGCCAGGAAACCTCTATATTCATAGACACAGGGTACAACTTTTTGTACCCCCAATACTAATTTATACGTCTTCAAAATATTGCTCCCAGAAATGGTTACGAGAAATACTCATGTCACCTGATCTACATATACATTGTATCACAGTAATATTCTGAACACAAAATGCAAAGGTCACACTTATGATTGTACCAAAATCTAAATGGAAAGTGAACCTGCATTACTAAAATCATCCATGTCCACTTGCCTAATGCTCTCAAATGTCAATCCTATTGATGACTACATATTTCTTTTTTCCTAAGATTATATAATTAAAGTCAACCCTGTTGAATGTGTAATCCTATCACTAACTTTATGCTTTGCCTGATTTCATAATGTCTCTATTGATATCTGCTTTCCTACATGTTTTCTCCAGTTCATCATTGTGACTGACTCTTCACATGTGCTGACATTTACATTCACTCTCTATATGAAACCCTATTGCTAAAGGACTTTTTTTCCAAATCCAATATTCACTCTTCTTCCTAAACCTACCAACTATATTCCTAATCTTACTGATTATCCCGGTTTGAATGGATGTTCTTTTCTACATTCAATCATCCAAGTAAATGTCAGGTGAGCGTCGGAGGAAGAGACCACCCAGAATCTATCTCATGCAACAGCAAAGGGTTTATTGGGGGTCCAGCGTGCTGGTGCTCATACCTAACTTGAATAGAGCAGAGAGCGCTGAGAACAGCTTAAGCAGAGCTTATATACTTTCCTTGAAGAGGGCAGGGAGGGAATTTTATTAATGGATCAGGGCGAGTGGGCAGTTTGCACGCAACCGGGTGAGGGAGTGCATTCTGTAGTTTGGCCGTTGGGGACAGCACATTCTGGGAACAAGATTAGCAAACATTTCTCAAGATTTCAACAGTGTTTTGTTAAGCGTACAGAAAAACAGGAAGTGACAAGTGCCTATTTTATTAACCTTTCATTCCCCACTTCTTCTTCTGGCTACTTTTAGTCATAAAATTGATCATTGGGGGGTGTCACATTTTATGTCTGCTAGTGGGGTATTAACATAAGTTTAACTTGTCCAATTTGAGATTGGAGAAAAGAAATTACATGGTTGAGCAAACAGTGTTTATAGGTAGCAATAATATGAGGAATACACAATTTGAAAGGGTTACCAGTCTTTTCCAGTTTCCAGCCAGAGTCTCAACAGGCCGCAGGCTTGAGATGAGAGGTATGGATCCAGGAAATGATTCTGTCTACCTTTACCGCTGTAGGTGTTATAAGTAGCACCTGGTATGGTCCTTTCAAGCGGGGTTCCAGGGATGACACCTGATGTCGTCTTACATAGAAGAAGTATCTTACTTGATGTTGATTTGGAGTCCTCTCGTCCCCAGGTTGTTAGGCAGTGGCCATCTGTTTTCACAGGTATCCTGAGTTCTTTCAAGAGCTTTAAGTCTGTCAAGCAAGGGGGTGTGAAAGGGATCATTAGGTCTTAGAGTTGGAGTTAGGTCCCTTACTGGAGGAGGGGCACCATAGAAAATTTCATAGGGGGTGAGGTTACACAAAGAAACAGAGGGAGTATTTCTTGCATGAAACAGTTCATAAGGCAGTAGCATAGTCCAATATTTTATGCCGGTCACTAAGCTTAATTTCGTTATGGTCTCTTTAATGGTTCTATTCATTCATTCTGCCTGTCCTGAACTCGGGGGTCTATAAGCACAATGTAACTTTCAATAAATCCCCAAGGTCCTGGCTAACCCCTGACTTATGTGGGTTATGAACGCGGGTCCATTATCACACCCTATTACTTTAGGCAGGCCGTATCTTGGAAAAATATCTCCCAGGATCTTCTTCACCACAATTTGCATTGTTTCTTTTTTTTTCTTTTTTTCCTTTTCTTTTTTTTTTTTTTTTTTTGTTGGGAAAGGCTTCAATCCATCTGAAAATGTATCTACAAAGACTAGGAGATTTTTAAGTCCATAACTTGCTGGCTTTATTTCAGTAAAGTACACTTCCCAGAATTGTCCTTGTCTGGTTCCTCATAGGTGCTTTCCTGCAGGAAGCTTGGAAGGATAAGAATTAACCAATTGATGGACCTGACAGGCTTTTGTTAACCATTCAGTTATTTCCTTTAACTGTGAGTCGGTTAGTGGAAAACTCTGTTCTTGATCCTTCAGGAATGAATGTAGTTTCTTTGAACTAAGGTGAGTGATTTGGTGTACATTATCTACTGACATAGTTAGAGCTGTGAATATAGGAGTTTTTACTGAAGGATTTAGAAATTCAACTTGGGGGCCTTCAGGGTTAAAAGTTATTTTGGCCTGGAGCTTGCTGAGCAGAACTCTGCCCATCAATTGGGCCGGGCATTCTGGAATTACTAGGAAGAAGTGATGGATTTTTTCTTTCCCCTGGTCCCAGGTCCTCTTAGTTGTCCAAGCCCGATATTTACTGCAATTAGCCCCTTGAATTAGAGACCTTTTATTTGATAGAGGGCAAAATGGGGCCTTAATGGCTGAGTATATTGCCCCTGTATCCACTTCAATGTTTACTGGGGTGCCCTCCACTTCAAAAGTTAACCTGAGCTCGGGGAGGGGATCTGATCCCCAACTTTCTTAGTCATCCTCCAGAGTCAGAATGGCTGGCTGGCGTGGCTGTCTCTTTCTAGGGCTCTCTTTGGCCCAGTGTCCTTTTTCTTTACAGTAGGCACATTGATCTGAGGCCAGGGGTGGCCTCTAGTTTGGGCCCAGGTATCCCTTCCTGTCTCCATGTTTCTTATTTCTGGCCTATTTGTTGTTGTGACCAGGACCTTAGTCAATTCCTTAGTCTGTCTTTTGTTTCTTTTATCCTCCCTTTGCTTTTTTATCTTCTTCAGTTTCTCTCGTATAGTATACCTTTTTGACTTCGCTGACTAAATCTCTCAAAGTCATATCTTGTAATCCATCTAAGTGTTTTAAATTTCTTTAAATATCCAGGGCAGCTTGCCCAATAAAGGCCATCATGACAGATGCCTTTTGAGCCTCTGCCTGAGTATCAAAAGGAGTATAACTCCTATATGCCTCCATAATTCTCCCTAGAAACATAGAGGGAGATACGTCAGGCCCTTGAATAAACTCTATTACCTTGGCCAAATTAGTTGGTCGCCTAGCAGCCACTAAAATACCCGCCATTAGAGCCCAGAGATAAGTGAACAGATGCTCCCTACCTTCAAAGGTATTGGGGTTCCTGTTTCGTCGATTCTAGGGGAAGCCGGGTTGAATATGTTGGGAAGTTGTGTCAGTCACCCACCTGGTCTGAGGATATTATTTTCTAGCTTCCAGGAGGATTCTCTTTTGTTCCTCTGTCATGAAGAGAGTCCCTAGGTGTTGTTGGCAGTTATTCCAAGTAGGCTGGTGTGAAAACATCTATGAATCAACCACACCTGAGAGACGAGTGGGGTCCTCGGTAAAAGGGGGATTGTTATTTTTCCAGTTATATAGGTCTGAAGAGGAGAAAGGCCAATACTGGTAGGCTTGCATTTTTTCCCCATGACCATCATCAATCATTGGCACATAGGGACGGAGGGGGAGCATCACGGGAGTTCCAGGGTTTTCAATCATTCATTGCCGGTGAGTTCCTTTAGCCGGGCCAGGTTCCTCCAGGGGAGGAGGGGCTGTGTGTGCCACGGGGGAGTTTTCTGGAGGGTGCTGGGCTGGCTTAGCTTCCTCCAATGGCGGAGAGGCTGAGTCAGCAGCAGGGGAATCACTTAGAGGGTGTTGGGGGTTGGGAGACCAGGGCAAGGGATAAGGAGAGGGATGAGAGTCCAGTAGAGTTAAATCTTGTGACTTAGGCAGAAAAGAGGGTGGAGGAGGAGGAGGAGCAGAGGGTTTGAGAGATCGTGGGGGAAAGATTAGGAGCGGGGGCAGGGGCAAAGAAAGGCTTCACCCATGGAGGAGATTTGCAGAGGTAATGCCGGGTTAAGATATATGGCTTTTGATCTGGATGGCTATGTGGCCCTTCCTGAAAGACAATATCTCTGACTTTTTAAATTACTGAGAAGTAGAAAAATTCTTCTAAGGGCCATCCGAATCCAAAGGTGGGCCATTCTGAGGCACAGAGAGTCTGCCAGGTCCAGCGGTTTACTGAAAAAGAAAGATTCTGAGCCCTTAAGCGGAATTTGGTCCAGTGATCAAGGGTCAGGGACAGAGGCATTGAAGTGCTCTTTCCCATAATGAGAAATGCACAAACAGTAAAAGCAACGACACATGACACAGACAAGACAAGACAATAAAGACAGGCAATGGACGTCCAACCCTGAGACGAGGACTGAGTAGCCGGCAATACCTGATGGGCTGGCAATACCGAATCTGAAACAAAATATCACTGAGTTAAGGAGACTATTGTTCCTCGATTTTCAGAGTCCTCTGGGGTGTCCCTCAGGGTGGTTGCCTGTGGCTCTGTGACACATCTGTCAGCCACCGTGAGAGAGAGCTCACACTCTTTATTGACAGCCATTTTACCAAGACCTAACCTGAAACCTGATACCAGAAAGAGGCGCCTTACGAATCCCTAGAGGAGCCTGTTGGGGTCTCTCGTCCGCTGCTCCCAGAACTCGGTGGAACCTCCATATGTAAAGGTCGGACGAGTGTCAGGCGAAGAGACCTCCAAGAGACTGTCTCATGCAAAAGCAAAGGGTTTATTGGGGGTCCAGCATGCTGGGGATCAGAGCTCACTTAAATATAGCAGAGAGTCCTGAGAACAGCTTAAACAGGGCTTATATACTTTCCTTGGGGAGGGCAGGGAGGGAAGTTAAGTATACAGAAAAACATGAAGAGACAACTACCTATTTTACTAACTTTTCACTAACGACTATACTTTGCCAGATTTCCTAATGTCTCTATTGATATCTATTTTCCTACATACTTTTCCCAGTTCATCTTTGTGACTGACTCTTCACATGTGCTGACATTTACATTTACTCTATACCCGAAAAGCTATAGCTAAAAAACTTTTGGTGCAAATTCTATACTCACTATCCTTTCTAAACTACCGACTATCTTCTTAATCTTACCGACTATCACTTTTTGACTGGATGTTATCTTTGACAATCAATCATCCAAGGCACAAGGTCCAATGCAATTGTATATCGATGTACCTGAGACATCTGTGCAGAAAATATATCAAAGCTAAGTATCACAATCAAGGTCCTAATACACTTCTGGGTTTTAAATCTTACCTAGATTTCTGTTTTCATACTTATATTTTACCTATATATTCTTGTAATTATCGCAGGTTATCAATACCATTTTTCATCCAGCTGAATGATTCCTAACCCAAATCAAACCTGTTATTAACCCTAACCATTCACTGTTGCCTCAATCTAACTTTACAGAAGAGCAGGGACAGAGATGGTCTTACAATACAAAAATGTAGGATTCATTCCAACTACTGAGAAACTCAAAGGTCCATGCAAAAATGATCCCTGCAGAAGTTGTAGGCAGCTATGTAGGAACTGAGAGAGCAAAAGTCATCTTCCATTGTAAAAAACCTGGTCAGGATGAAGGAATGTGTCTGAATCAGCCTCTGTCTTCTTAATTTAGAGAAGAAGGACCAAACCAGGCCTGTGTTGAGAGCTGTTCCCGGGTGCCTATGGTTGATATACCATTCTAAGTTGTGAAAGTGTCACAGGAAGTAGGGGCAGCCTCAATTTCATGGGACCCTTTGAAACAACTGTTAGGACAACGTGGTTGCCAAGGCAGTGACCTTATTCAATTCCTGAAGGAAGTGACCTCACCTAACATCCTTAGAGACAGAACTCTCTGAACTTGGGATCCAGGAAGCCAGTCACCCAAATCCACTCCCAGTCCCACTCCCAGGGGTCTCAATTTCTTGGATTTACCAAGGACAGATTTAGTCTTTCTTGGCACATACTGATGTGAGGATGGCCAAATGCCAGAAAGCTCTGAAAAGTCGCCTTTACTGAGAAAGCAGGTATTGGATCACCGCTGGCTCCTCAGTACTTCACAATGTTGACCAAAGAGACCAGATCTGAGACAGGACAGGCCATTTTGGGGGAAGAAAATATGGCCCACAATCAGAGAAACTCTGGATAGTCACAGACCTACTTTGGGGAAGGAGGTGCCTTTGTGGGTGTGGGTGTGAGTTTGTGGATTTGTCTCATGTTCTCAGAATAGGTAGGAAAGTCGGTATGTTTGGTTTAGTGTAGACTGTTTCGAGTAAGTTGTTTGACAAGGCGAGTGTTTCTATGTCTGTGTATCCCACGGTGTCCATGGTTGTAGACATTAGAAAAGAGAATGCATCAATTGATACGTCCTGTCTAGTTGAAAGCTTCCCAGCATTCATCCTGCCCAATTTATGAATGGATTTCAGCTTGCCTTATCGATGGGCAACACTTGCTATCTTTCAAAGTTTCTGCTTTCTTCCTGAATTCTGGCCACTCTCCAGAATAGGTTCATGGTTTTGTGTCCAATATATGTACCACTTCCAAGCCCTGTGACATCGTCATGTACTGGATAGCTGAAGGGAATGGCGAGCATCTCAGAAAACTCTGATACCAGTGTGATCAGGATAGTCTCAGTGGAGAAAACCTTTGGGCCTTTTAATTATCAATTGTTCTGCTGCCCTCAATGTCTGAAAGGTCTTTGCCTCAGGCCACCCCTTTTTGATGCCTGAAAAAAACTGTTTTCACATGGAAATGAATGGGCATCACCTGAAGCTTTTTGCTTAATTCCATTGGAAAGGATGTGTCTGAATCAGCCTTTTGGCCCTGTGTGAGGCTTAGGCTTAGATTCTCAGCACCTGATGGATCTAAAGAAAGATTCCATGTGTGCATCCAAAACCAAAATAGCCAAAAGAGCAGTCATTCTGTATGAAGTCTCTCCCCTTCCTTTGTGAGGTTCCAGACCTATATCAAGTTAGAATAGGAATGCTTTGGGTCAAATAATTTCTTCAAAGCCCTGCAGAGGCTAGCCCATAGGTGCTTGGGTTTCCTCATGTCTCCAATTCAGACAAAGAATCTAAACCCCACAGTAGTCCTCAAGTTGGAGAAGCAGAGAAGTATTAACAGCAGGCCTATGTGATCACACCAGGTTCACAGGAAGGGTGTCCAAGCCACCCTGATTTTAGGCAAATTAGAGGCAAGGGAGATTATTTTGGAGACTGTCATGGTCTGCGCCCCTCATCGAAACATCCAACCAGAGGTTATGAAGAGTGTTTATATGAAATATCATGAGGACCATGTGGGAGTGTGTTGGTTTTAATTGTGGTCATTTGTGTGGTGGTTGGAAGAGATGACTGGGTCCACCTTGACATGATCTCTGGTGTGATTCCCCTAAGAGACTGAGTTCTGGAACTGACCTCAGAGAAGTATTGCCATGAATTGTGTTGGGATGTTAAGAGACTACGCATGAGAGTCGCCCCTGGAAACTGAGATGTATGCCCAGGTTGTATTTCCACAAAGCACTGGGAATCACAGCCAAGATATCACATGATTTTATTCTGAAAGACTTGGCAGCCATAGTTGAGAGTCAAAACACACATGGACCTTACATTGTAGACATCAATGGGCCTGGATTCACGTGACCATTTAGCCACTCTTTGGGAAGCCTTGCCTGTGAGAATTCTCCATTGTCTTTTATTGACATGAGCTTCCTCAAAATTTATTGGTTCTGGATTGATTTGAAACGCACAGTGCATCCAACTTCATCTTTCAAAAATGGCTAGATAAATACCAAGAAATTTTTGAAATTCCCATGACCAGGTGGCACTGGAGAACCTTTGGATGTCCTGTTGCTGATCATGAGTATACCAGACAGTGCCTTGATTGACTGGGTTTCATGAAAATGGTGTAGAACAGAGATGCCAATAAATTGGAGGCTGCTGAGTACTGGGCCTAGAGCAGTAGTGGGCAGGTGTGTGATAAAACATTTGTGGTGGGGCCATGTTGATCTGCCATTAGCTTCCAAGTGTCTTGTGACTGAAATGGTGCAGCAAGCAGTCCCTTCTATGTAAAGGCATCTTGTAATATTGAGAAGTCTCAGGGCAAGTTTCAGAATCAAGTTGCTATGGTCAATGGGGCAAGCTATGTGGGATAGAAGCATGGTTCGTGCATTGTCCTAGAGAAACTGACCCACCACACGTGACAGAACTCCCTCCAGCACTGTGTCCCAGTTGACCTCTTTGTATTTTGTGAAGCAAATACCAAACTCCCAGTGAAGCCGCAAGAAACACCATTAAAATTTTAGGATCACAAAATGGCTTCACAGTCCACACGGGGAGACACTTAGACCCAGTGGCCACAGTTTAGCTACAAATAGCAAATTCAGCACTGCTGCTCATGTTCAGTGGAAAATAAGAAACAATGTCCTCCAGATCACATAGATGCAGACCCATCTTTATTGGTCTCACTAGAAACGAAGCTAAAGCACTTGACAACAACATATATTTCAAGTGCCCAACCTCAGAGGCAGTTCCACAAGAAGTCTTTAGGCCAGAAGAGCTCCAGTGTGTGGAGTGTTTACCCTGTCCCTTACTTTTGGAAACTCCTTAGCATATTCCATTCCAGATATGTATTCACAGATTTTCTAACTCTTCTCCTCTAATTTTGTCTTACTTGGGGAGTAGGTAATGTCAAGCCATTGTTCTGGATGACAGTGGGAACAATTTTTTGTAGCACATATTTGCATACACATTGGATTCATTTTACAATTTTCCAGTCAAAATGGTGAATCCCTCACACTAACCCCTACGCTACTAAACTCTGACTACTAATCATAATATGATGGAGAATAATAACCCAAACAGAATTGAAATACAAGCAGTTCAGAGGAGGCATCGTGTATAGTTGGACTTGCCTTTTGCATTATATAGAGTAGGAGTTATGAATCTAGTCAATTATTTGGTTGAAAGAATTCTCCATGTTTTTTTAAAGTTAACAAATATGTGAATTCCTGTCTCCCTTTCTCTGTAGCCTGTTTAGCACATGTAATTTTATATGCACATATAGAATCATACCTGGTATCACACGTATATTTTTGGTGAGGTGGCTGACTTGACATATAGAAATTGTGAGAAGATATCACTCCTTCTAAAAGCTGTTGGAACTGAGAAGATATCACTCCTTCTAAAAGCTGTTGGAACTGAGAATTCAACCTATGGGTGATCCTCCTATTTGAATAGCATTATACATAAATCCATGTTCAGCAAAATGAATATTTTTGAATCTGTGGATGATATGTATTTCATGATGAATTTCGATTGGCATATATAATGCTACTTTTTAATGTCTCTCTGTGTGTGTCTGTGTATATATATATATATATATATATATATATATATATATATCCTCCAGATTTTTCAAAATATGAAATATATGTGTCTTATTATGCACTCCCAAATTTCATTCATATTCATGTATGTGGATTTATAATCTAATTTTCAAAAGATTATTCTCAGAAATATTCATCCACCCGAAATACATTTTGGTTTACTAGTACTGAAAACTATCTTCAGTAAATGGTGCATAGAAATCCTAATATTTTGACATTGCAAGATGGCCATGAATAGAGTGCATCACACCCTTTGTACTGCGCCACTTCACATGTGAATAAGGAGTTAGAATGACGAAAAAGTATCTTGTTAGGATCTTACAGAAAATTGGGTGTGCCTGGAACCTAGAAGAATGATTTCCACCACCAAGGTCCTGTAATTGAGTCTCAAACAAGAGCCAACTATGTGACCAAAGATCTGGGATGACTGATCCGTGTGGCCCGTGCCATGGCTACAGACGGCGGGCCTCCACCGAGAAGCGACCAGCATGCAGGGAGAAACGTTGCTGCAAATTCTGTGGAATCCAGCTGGCTTACCCGCCACTGAGCCCGGGGCTGAGCTCGGGATTTCAGATGGGGAAGAAAGCGCTACAGTTCTATCCCCCACAACCGAAACTCCATCGAGGAAACCAACGGCCACCATCTTGGAGAGCTGAAGTATCCACCGCCACTCTCCGACAGATTGCAACAACAAAACAGGTGTGTGTTACTCAGCTTATCTCCCATACAGCAGGTAATTTGCAAAAATTCTCTCTTAGGCTTTCCGGGGGAGGGATTACCAGAGAAAGCCTTCACAAAGATGCGGGGAAAACTAGTGGCACCTGACCTTCAACTTCCCCTCCCATCACCGGTGAAAACGAAACTTGTCTAGCCAGCGCAATGGGTGGGGCAAGCGGAAAAATTCAAAACAATAGAGTGCCAGGGTTCCCAATAGACACCCTCCACACCCAAGAAACGGCAGGCAAAGAGTACAGTTTGATCTGCCAAGAGGCATCACTCAGGGGAAATCTGGTGTAGCAGGGGAAATCAGGACTCGCAGAGGAAACCAGGGGACTAGAGGACAGACCCGCTTGACTAGGCGGCTGGAGAACGCCTGCCCACCAGCAACCAATCACCCACTGGCTGCCTGCGCAATTGGGCAGCTAGAGATCACCCGTCCGCCGGTGACAGCCCATTCACTGATTGCACGACTGGATGGCTGGAGACCGCCCGCCCGCCAGCCACCGGGAGGTGAAACCAACCAGAGACAGTCCAGTCCCACCCCCCCATTCAAACACCCCGGCAAGGAGCCTGGGGCCCGCCATAGCAGACAGGTGACATCACTGGAGCTCAGCTGTCGGAATTCCTTCCAAGCGGAATCCACTTTTGCAGGCATAGTCTACAAACACAAAAGAGAGACAACAGAGATATACAAAACCAAAACAAATCTATTGAAGAGAGCAGAAACACAGCAATCAATAGAGCTGAAAAGTAATGTGAACATCATGAAAAAACAAGGGAAAAAAATTCTACAGGAAGACCGAGAAGCATCAGAAATAGGGATAGGGAAAAAAACTCAAGGCATACCTAACTCAGATGGAAAGGAATATTAGAGAAGACATGAGGCAGCAAGTCCAAGCAATAAAAGTATATTTTGAAAATCAAACAGACAAACAAATTCAAATGGCAAAGAACGAGCTTTACCAGGAGATAGAGATCTTAAAAAGAAATATCAAACAGTAATCCTAGAAATGCAGAAAACTATAAACCAAATTAAAAACTCAAACGAAGAATATAACAAATAGACTAGATCAATTAGAAGTTAGAACATCAGATAATGAAGACAAAGTTTATCAACTTGAAAAGAATAGAGTAAACACAGAAAAGATGCTTAAATCCCATGAGCAATCTATTCAAGAGATATGGGATGTCATAAAAAAAACAAATTTGAGTGTCATCTGGATAGAAGAAGGCATAGAGATTCAAACCAAAGGAATGGACAACATATTAAATGAAATATTTCTGGAAAATTTCCCAGAGATGAAAGATGGAATGAATTGCCAAATCCTGGAAGCCTACAGGACCCCAAGCATTCAAAACCATAATAGACCAACTCCAAGACAAATAATTATGAAGATAGCCAGAACAAGGACATACAGAACAAAGAGAGAATATTAAAAGCTACGAGAGAAAGTAGGCAGATTACATTCAGGGGGAAACCAATAAAGTTAACGACTGATTTTTTATCACAAACTTTGAAAGCAAGAAGATCCTGGAAAAAAGTATTTCAAACGCTCAAAAATAATGGATTCCAACCAAGAATACTGTATCCAGCAAAATTAAGCTTCAGATTTGACAATGAAATTTAAGTCTTTCACGATAAACAAAAGCTAAAAGAATTCACAGCCAGAACACCAGCAGTGCAAAGCATTTTGAGCAAAATACTACAAGAAGAGGATTTGAAAAGTAATGCCTGAAACTAGCAGCGGGAGGTATCTCAGTAAAGGGAGAGGAAAATAACCAAAAAGTAAAAACTAACCAAAATAAATAAATAAATAAATAAATAGACATGACTGGAAGTACAAATCATATTTCAATTGTAACCTTAAATGTTAATGGCCTAAACTCACCAATCAAGAGACATAAGCTAGTAACCTTGATCAAAAAAGAAAAAAATTCAACAATATGCTGCCTTCAGGAGACTCATATGATAGGTAAAGACATACAGAGGCTGAAATTAAAAGTTTGGGAAAAATCATACCACTAACATGACCCTCGGAAGCAAGCAGGAGTGGCCATACTCATATCGAATAAAATCAACTTCAACCCTACGTTAATCAAAAGGGATAAAGAAGGACACTATATACTGTTAAAAGGAACCTTGCACCAACAATGCATAACCATTATCAATTTGTATGCACCAAACAATTGAGCTGCAACACTCATAAAACAAACTCGCCTCAAGTTCAAGAGTCAAATAAACTACAACACAATAATTATGGGTGACTTCAACACACCGCTCTAGCCATTAGACAGATCCTCTAGACAAAAACTGAATAAAGAAACTATAGAATTCAACAGCAAAATCAGTAACCTAGACTTCACCGACATATATAGAATATATCAACCATCAAAAAGTGGATACACGTTCTTCTCAGTAGCACATGGATCCTACTCAAAGGTAGACCATATATTATGCCATAGGGCAATTATTAGTAAATATAAAGTCGTGGAGATAATACCATGCACCATATCTGATCATAATGGAAGGAATCTGGAAATCAATGATAAAAGAAGGAAGGAAAAATCCTACATCACATGGAAAATGAACAACATGCTACTGAATGATAAATGGTTTACAGAAGACATAAAGGATGAGATAAAAAAATTCGTAGAGACAAATGACAATACAGACACAACACACTGGAATCTATGGGACACAATGAAAGCAGTTTTAAGAGGGAAATTCATTTCTTGGAGTTCTTTCCTCAAAATAAAAAAAAAAAAAAGAAAAAAACAGCAAATAAATGAACTCACACTACATCTCAAAAACCTAGAAATGGAAGAGCAAAACAACAGCAAATGTAGTAGAAGACAAGAAATAATTAAAATTAGAGCAGAAATCAAGGAAATTGAAACAAAAAAAAAACATTGAAAATATTGATAAAAATAAAGTTGGTTCTTTGAAAAAATAAATAAGATTTATAGACCCTTAGCCATGCTAAGGAAGAGAAGAAAAGAGAGAACTCAAATTACTAACATACGGGATGAAAAAGGCAATATCACAACAGACACTACAGAAAAAAGAAGATAATTAGAAAGTATATGGAAAACCTATGTTCCAATAAAATAGATGATAGTGAAGATATCAATAAACTTCTTAAGTCATGCGATCTGCCCAGATTGAGTCAGGAAGACAGACACAATTTAAACAGAACAATAACAAAGGAAGAAATTGAAGAAGCCATCAAAATACTACCAACAAAAAAAAGCCATGGACCGGATGGGTATACAGCAGAGATCTACATAACCTTCAAAAAGGAATTAATACCAATACTTTTCAAGCTATTTCAAAAAATAGAAAAAGAAGAAACTCTTCCAAATTCATTCTATGAGGCCAATATCACCCTGATCCCAAAACCAGACAAAGACACTTCAAAGAAAGAAAACTACAGACAAATATCTCTAATAAACTTGGATGCAAAAATTCTCAATAAAATCTTGGTGAATCGAATACAAAAGCATATCAAAAAAATTATGCACCATGATCATGTAGGATTCATCCCTGGGATTCAAGGCTGGTTCATTATACGGAAATCAATAAATGCTATTCACCACATCAATAGACTTAAAGACAACAACCATATGATCATCTCGATAGATTCAGAAAAAACATTCGACAAAGTTCAACATCCCTTTATGTTGAAAACACTAGAAAAACTAGGGATAACAGGAACTTACCTCAAGATTGCAAAAGCTATATATGATAAACCTCAGGCTGGCATCATCCTAAATTGAGAAAAGCTGAAGGCATGCCCTCTAAAATCTGGAACAAGAGGGATGCCCTCTATCACCACTTCTATTTAATTTAGTTCTTGAAATACTAGGCATAGCAATTAGACAGACAAAAGAAATTAAAGGCATAAAACTAGGAAAAGTAGAACTTAAATTATCGCTATTTGCGGATGACATGATAATATATTTAACAGACCCAAAAGGGTCTACAGAGGAACTGCTAGAGTTAATAAATGAATTCAGCAAAGTGGCAGGATATACAATCAACTCGCATAAATCAAAGGCATTGCTGTATATCAGCAGCAAAACTTCTGAAATGGAAATGAGGAAAACCACTCCATTCAAAATATCCTCAAAGAAAATAAGATAATTGGAAAAACAATTAAATAGTTGGGAAACAACCTAACAAAAGAGGTGAAAGATTTATAAATGAAAACTACAGAACCCTAAAGAGATAGAAGAGATCTTAGAATATGGAAAAATATACCCAATTCATAGATAGGCAGAAATAACATCATCAAAATGGCGATATTACCCAAATTCTCTACAGGTTTAAATTGATGCCAATCAAAATCCCAACGACATTTCTTGTAGAAATGATAAAGCAATCATGAAATTCATATGAAAAAACAAAAGACCCAGAATAGGAAAAGCAACTCTAAGCAGGAAGTGTGAATCTGGAGGTATAGCGATTCCAGAGTTCAAACTGTACTACAAAGCAATAGTAACAAAAACAGCATGGTACTGGTACCGAAAAAAGCAGGTGGACCAGTGGTACAGAAGAGAGGACACAGAAACCAATCCACAAAATTACAACTTTCTTATATTTGATAAAAGGGGCTAAAAACCTGCAATATACGAAGGATAGCATCTTCAACAAATGGTGCTAGAAAAATTGAAAATCGATATGCAACAAAATGACACTGAATCCCTTTCTCTCGCCAAGCAAGGAAGTTAACTCAAAGTGGATCAAGGAGCTAGATATCAAATCAGAGACACTGCATCTGATAGAAGAAAAAGTTGGCTACGATCTACATACTGTGGGGTCGGGCTCCAAATTCCTTAATAGGACACCCATAGCCCAAGAATTAATAACAAGAATAAATTAA
This sequence comes from Callospermophilus lateralis, assembly GCF_048772815.1. Taxonomy (NCBI): domain Eukaryota; kingdom Metazoa; phylum Chordata; class Mammalia; order Rodentia; family Sciuridae; genus Callospermophilus; species Callospermophilus lateralis. The sequence goes on along the minus strand of NW_027511753.1, from coordinate 334,376 downwards.
TGGGACTTACTTAAACTAAAAAGTTTTTTTTTTTCTCAGCAAGAAAAACAATAAGAGAGGTAAATAGAGAACCTACATCCTGGGAACAAATTTTTACCCCTCACACTTCAGATAAAGCCCTAATATCCAAAATATACAAAGAACTCAAAAAAATTAAAAAATAAGATAACAAATAACCCAATCAACAAATGAGCCAAGGACCTGAACAGACACTTCACAGAGGAGGACATACAATCAATCAACAAGTACATGAAAAAATGCTCACAATCTCTAGCAGTCAGAGAAATGCAAATCAAAACCACCCTAGGATACCATCTCACTCCAGTAAGATCGGCAGCCATTAGGAAGTCAAACAACAGTAAGTGTTGGCGAGGATGTGGGGAAAAGGGGACACTTGTACACTGCTGGTGGGACTGTAAATTGGTGCAGCCAATTTGGAAAACAGTATGGAGATTCCTGGGAAAGCTGGGAATGGATCCACCATTTGACAAAGATATCACCCTTCTTGGACTATTCTCTGAGCATCTTAAAACAGTGTACTATTGGGATACTGCCACATCAATGATCATAGAGGCACAATTCACAATAGCTAGACTGTGGAACCAACTTAGATGCCCTTCAATAGATGAATGGATAAAAAAATGTGGAATCTACACACAATGGAGTATTACGCAGCACTAAAAAATTACAAAATCATAGAATTTGCAGGGAAATGTATGGCATTAGAGCAGAATATGCTAAGCGAAGCTAGCCAATCCTTAAATAACAAATGCCAAATGTCTTCTTTGATATAAAGAGAGCAACTAAGAACAGAAAGGGAGGAAGAGCATGAGGAAAAGATTAACATTATACAAAATGAGTGAGGGGAGAGAAAGGGAGAGAGAACAGAAAGCATATGGAAATGGTAGGAAACCCTCAATGATACACAAAATTACACATAATAGGTTGTGAGGGGAAATGGGAGGGAAATAATGGAGAGAATTAAACAACAGCACATGAGGTAGAGAGGGAAGATGGGAGGGGAGGGGAGGGGGGATAGTAGGGGATAGGAAAGGTAGAAGAATACAACAGTCACTAATATGCCATTATGTAAAAATGTGAATGTGTAACCAATGTATTTCTGCAATTCTTATTTGGGGAAAAAAATGGGAGTTCATAATCCAAATGAGAAAAATGTATCAAAGATGATATATCATGAACTTTGTAATGTTTTGAACAACCAATAAAAATAAATAAATAAATAAATAAAGGTTTAAAATTCAGTGGAATGAAATCAGCTAAAAAAGTGTTGAGATGCATTCATTTTTCTTAGCAGAAACTTTGTTTTGTGTAGTTGTAACTATCACAAATTTATTTTACCAGAAATTTGGCTTTTGAAAATGCACATAAATTGAGATTAAAGGATAATTCACCTACCTTCATGAAAAATTCATAGCATTTCCTATATTTTTCATATTTCATTTTTTTAGTTAATATTTTGTCATGGACCAGGTCTAGCCTTAGGCTATTCTTCCAGAATACTACCTCATCTGACAAGTTCGTACAATGTGTTGGATTTTTCTTTTCTTCTTTTATTTAATTGTTTCTAGCTAATAATGTGTATTTCTCCTTATCTTTATTTGGACATACATACCCAACTATATCTTTGCATTTTATGTTTTACTGGGGAAGAGACTCATCAAAAGCTTTTTGTTATATGTATTAACAATCAAACATTCAGAGCATGCAATTATTCTTAATTTTGCATGAAAATATCTTTGCACAATTTTTCTTATAAAGATTTAGAATTATTAATAATTTCCCTGCTGTAATAAGTAACTACTTACAAGAAGAATTAAACAATTGACTTTATATCAATTATGAATATGAAAAGTACTAAAATAAATATTTGGCAATTAATACACAATTGATAGAAATTGAAATCATGAGAAAGCCATTTAAAATGTCAGTGCATATGGTCCTTAAATAATAGGTTTTTTAAAAAAATTTCTCTAATTCATAAGATATATTATGCCATATTTTCGCTTAATGTGATATAAAACCTTAAATTATCAGTATAGATAAATAAGAAAGAAACCTGTTTACTTAAATATGTTTAATTGATTTTCACTGTAAGATGTTAATTCTGGAAGACTTGAGAATTAAGAAAGATATGGTCTATATTATATCTAACAGGCTAATCAAAGTACTTTTAAATATAAATGTATATATACATACATAATATATGTAATGCATATGCATGAATATAGATACATATATATAATAAATGTATAGTGATATATCTATCAGGTGATTATAATTTTAACGTTTTCTCAAGAAAAAAGAATGACTATAAAAAACAGTCTTAAATTTAAATTTCATAGCAAGATACTGTTTGTAATGACATGAGAGAAAAATTGATATGGATGGAAAATGAAAAAGGAAGAGAGAGAAGGGGGAAAATGAGGAAGAAAGTGAGTAAAGAAGAGGGAGAGGCATATTCGATGTTAAGAAAAAAGTGGAGGGGCTGGGTTTATGGCTCAGTGGTAACATGATTGTCTAGCATGTGTGAGGCACTGGGTTCTATTCTCAGCACCACATAAAAATAAACAAAATGAAGGTCCATCAACAACTGAAAAACAAAAAATAAAAAAGTAGAAATATTACCAAAATTCCAAGCTTTGTTGAATGTTAAATAAAAAACAATATGTTACATAGCCTTATGTAATTTCTAGACTCCCCAAAATAGTCATTAAATGTTAGATCATTAGTGCTATAACTAAAAATCCATTGTTCCTTCCTCTACATTCTGTGGCATGCTAGTACTAAAATAAATTGTATTATAACACCAAAAAAAAGCCAAATCATAATATTTCTACAGTAACTGACCCGAGTTTAACATCAATGCAAGTAGATTCCTATGGGACATGATGTGCATTTTGACGTTCATTTTTATTCAACACTGGAACATTACTATTTCTTCAGTTTATGCACATCATAGGATACATATTTCATCCACAATTTAGCAAATTTATACGCATTTGTTTAACTTCAAATCACTTCCTGCTTCAGTACCCATGTATTCCTCCATGTTTCTTGACTGCTCTTTTCATGAGACTTCTTTACAAACACATTATTTTCGATTTCCATTATCATATTTGAAGCAAAAAACCCGTCATGATAAACCATAACCCTAATATTACCATTAAATGTATAAGTGGTTGGAAAGAATGATTGTATATCAATATAAGATTTCTTACTTAGTTACAGATATCAATTCAATCCATTATTTAAAGTGGAACCAGTTATATTATTTATTCACAGTATGGTCTATTCATGTATTATCTCTATATTCAAAGACACAGGGTACACCTCTTTATACCCCCAATACTAATTTATACGTCTTCAAAATATTGCTCCCAGAAATGGTGGAACAAATACATGTAACCTGATCTACAGATACATTTTATCACAGTAATATTCTGAACAGCAAAAAGCAAAGTTCACACTTATGATTGTACCATACCTAAATGGAAAGTGAACATGGATTACTAAAAATATCCATGTCCAGGTTGCCTAATGATCTCAAATGAAAATCCTATTGGTGACTACATATTTGTTTCTTTCAAAGATTATATATTCAAACTCAACCCTGTTGAATATGTCTAAAGCTGTCACTCACTTTACACTTTGAATGATTTTGTAATGTGTCTATTGATATCTGCTTTCCTACATATTTTTCCCAGTTCATCATTGTGACTGAATCTTCACATGTGCTATCACTAACATTCACTCTCTAACCGAAACCCTATTGCTAAAAAACTTTGGTCCAAATCCTATATTCACTCTTCTTCATAAACCTACCTACTGTCTTCCTAATCCTACCGACTATCCCTTTTTGACTGGATGTTCTCTTCTACATTCAATCATCCAAGGTACATGGTCCTATGCCATTGTATATCGATTTATCTGAGACATCTGTGCAGAACGTAATTCAATGCTAAGTATCCCAATCAAGGACCCAATGACCTTCTGGGCTTAAATTCTTACTTAGATTTCTCTTTTCGTTCATATATTTCACCTCTATATTCTTATAAATATCGCAGGTTCCCAATACCATTGTTCATCGAGCAGAATGGTTCCTAACCAAAATTGAAAATGTTATTAACACTAACCATACACTCTTCCCTCAATCTAACTTTACAGAAAAGCAGTGACAGTGTTGGTCTTACAATTCAGGAATGTATGGGATCTTCCACCTGATGAGAACCTCAAAGGTGTGTGCAGAAATGATCCCTGGAGAAGATGTAGGCAGCTATGAAGGACCTGAGAGAGCAAAAGTCATCTTCCATGGAAAACAACCTGGTAGGATGAAGTTTGGTGTCTGAATCAGCCTCTGTCTTCTTAATGTAGAGAAGACGGACCAAACCAGGCCTTATGGAGAGCTGTTCCTGAGAGCCTATGGATTATATCTCATTCTAACTTATGAAAGGGTCACAGGAAGTAGGGGCAGCCTCCATCTAAAGGGACCATAAGAAGCAACTGTTAAAACAAAGTGGTTGCCAAGGCAGTGACCTCATTCAGTTCCTGAAGGAAGTGACCTCACCTCACTTCCTTGGTGTTGGAACTCTCTGAACTTGGGATCCAGGAAGCCAGGCACCCCGAGCCAGTCCCAGTCCCAGTCCCAGTTGTCTCACTTGTTTGGATTTACCAAGGACAGGGTCAGTCTTTCTTGGTACCTACTGATTTGAAGATGTCCAAATGCCAGAAGAGCTCTGAAGAGGGGCCTTTCCTGAGAAAGAAGGTAGTGGCTCACCGCTGGTTCCTGTCAACTTCACAGAGTTGGCCAAGGAGACCAGATCTGAGAGAAGACAGGCCATTTCGGAGGAACATAGTATGGCCCAGCAGTCAGAGAACACTCCGAATACTCACAGACCTACTTGGGGGAAGGAGGTGCCTTTGTGGGTGTGGTTGTGGGTTTGTGGTTTGGTCTCATGTTCTGAGAATAAGTTTTTTCAGATATCAGCTCCGGAGCCCAGGAATTAGTTCTCATTGGGGCTAAGGTTCCCCACCAGCGAGATTTGAAATTGGCGCTGGCTGCATTGTTAACAAGGGCGGGGACTTTTCACGCCACTGCAGAAAAGAAGAAGGTAGGAAGAAGAAGTCCTTAGGCGCCATGTTGGGGTTTTTCTCTGGGGTATGGCTGCCATTTATACTTTTCCTAACATTCCTCCCTTTTTGTTTTTTTAGAAATTGGGGTGTTGTTTGTCATTTCTGGCTGATTCCTGCTGTGTAGGGGTGCTGTGGGGCCTAGAAAGGGAAGTGGACGAATGCTCGGGGGGCAGGTCTTGGGATATCATGGCAGCCAGAAATAAAACCCAGTGGTATAGATAGCTACTTCAGTAGGGGTAAAGTCTATGAAAGTTCCCTGATGCCACAAGTTGTCGATGGCATGAAACCAGTCCTGGATGGAGGAGATTGTTGGTATCAGCCACTGGTCCTGTAACAGAGACTCAAGGAAATACTGGAAGCGTTGCCTGGACATGGCGTCACCAGCACCTGAAGAAGATCAGAGCGAATAAAAACACAATGAAGATAAAAATTAAAGCAAAGGTCAATTTTTGGCAGAAGTTCCATGTTGGGGGACTGACATAGAAGAGGCCAAGGGCCATGAGGAAGCTTAGAATGTCATAAAGACTCATGAATCCAGGATGGCAGATTAGGAGGTTCTCCAAGCTCGTTGCCTCCCGCTGTCTGATGTACGTTGCATTCCATCATTCCTGGTAGTGAGCTTCATCACTGAGTGAACTGTTCTCTTGGAGATGTTAGGGGTTCATCGGTCATCAGAGGCTGGTAGTGCCTAAGCAAAAGCTGGTTGAAATTTTGATTAAAAATTTTTTGCAGTTGGGTTTGAAGGAACTTCATTATGCATGGCAAGAGAGCACAAAAAGGGAGCATCCCAATAAGGGGCCCCAAGATAGGTAGTAAGTACATGGCAAGATAGGATTGGAAGAACCCTGTTATGGGATTGGAGGAGCTAGGTTTGAGCAATTTGGTCGATAATTCCTGCAATTTAACAACATTTTTTTCTATCAGCCCAGATTCATTAACATAATAGCAACATTCCTCTCTGAGGAATAGGCATGTACCCCCTTTTTCTGCAGTGAGAAGATCAATTGCCCTTTGGTTCTGTAAAGCCACGTGTGCCAATGAAGTAACCTGGCGCTGCAAGGAGCCCAGAGACTCAGCAGTGGTATCGAGTGCTTCCTGCAGTTTTTGTTGCAGGTCATTGGATGCCCATAGAACATGACCTATAGCTCCACCAGAGAGTCCGAGACCCGCCACTGAGGTTGTTAAAGTGAGGCCTACAAGAACCGGCAGAAAGACTGCCCTACGGGTTCGGGAAGGTAGGGCCAACTGTCGGAATTCGGTGGGAGTATACAAAGACAGCTGAGGAACTACAATAACCAAGAAACAGGTGCCAGAGACATTGATCGTTGAGGTACTTAAAGACCCATTACACCAGAGGAAATTTCCAGGTTGCATAAACGCAGGGCTCAATTGGGTGCTTAAGCTCAAGGAACAAATTGGTAAAGGATTCATTATTGGCAGGTGGAAACAGATGAAAGCAAATAAAGCATTGGTGGAATAACTTTCCCACAGTGGGATACGTGTCACATGTAGGGGTTGTCCTTTCTTAGAGAAATTGTAGGTTTTTGCTGAAATATTTCCTGCCGCTAATGGGACCGCTGCTAGAAGTGGACGACTAATTGAAGCACAGAGAAAGCACTGAGAAGGAGGCACAGAAAGAGGGGTGGATTTTAATACTTGAAGAGTTTGGTGTAACAAATTGAGCCATGTGTCAGGGGGACCTGAGGGGGTTGAAGGGTCTGAATCCTTTTTGGATGAGCTATGGATAAGATCTCGAAGTTTTGATTCTGACTCCTTAATGTGTTCGACTACCTGGATGGTTGCCTTAGGTGGCATAATCAGGGTGCTGCCAACAGTCATCCACATTGTGGGTCTGGCTGAGGTTGTCCGAACATAGACAGCAAACTCAACATAGCCCCAACGTTTGGCCTTGGGGTCAGGTATATCTAAAGTATACCATCCATTGTTATCAGATGAAGAGCCTTTATGCCACTTTAGGTAACTAGATGTCCACCCTTTTGGGTAACCAAGTGAGTGGTAAGAATAGCTACCATGTTCATCATGGAACCTGCATGACCAATAGGGGCACCCATTATATATCTCAGGCCACCAATGACAATAGTCTTTTGTTTGATCAAAAAGGAAGCAAATGAAAGGCCAGTTCCAGCTACCAGGGACGAAGGTCCTTGAAGGTGACAATTTTAGGGAAATAGAGGTGCAATTGTGGATGAAGCAAGTAGTTGCATCCACTGCACGTAGCTTCTGCATGCCATGTTCTGAGTACCGTTCCTGAAGAGTGAATAAATACATGGTAGGAGAGGTGGGTAAAGACCAGTCCCGATAGAGTACAGAAAATAAGCAGAGCACAAAAAAACAAGCAGTTACAGAAGATTAGGGTGTTGGGAGAGCTCATTGTGACTTTTTTAAGAGGAATTGGGCTGCATGGAACACCGTGTGAGCTGCAACTTAAATGGGTGAGATGAGTGTGGAGAGCAGGAGTTAAGGGGAGGTTCAGGAGGTGATTCTTGGAGTTCCTCTGGGTGGTCCTGTCGTCAGCAGGTGGGACCTCCTGGTGATATGGCTTCAACCTAGAAATGTGAATCCAGGGAGTGAGACGGCTGTCTGGTAAGGAGAGTTTGGCGGCAGTGGGGGTACAGAGAATGACAGGATAGGGGCATTTCCATTTTGGGGCAAGAGTCCCTATCTCCTCTGGGGTATTATAATAGACTAGACTCCCAGGTGTTATGGGAGGAGTGTTTGGAGAGGACACTGGGTCCGGATGAAGCCAGTCCTGATATTTCCAGATTTCCGAGCAGAGATGATATAAAAGAGGCAAAGACAAATCTCGGGTGAGAGATCCTTGTGAAATGACCAACCCAGGGGGTATAAGAGGTCTTCCCTACATTATCTCAAAGGGAGACAGTAAAGATGGTTTTTAGGGAGAGCTCTGATTCGAAGCAAATCCAAGGGAAGGAGTTTGACCCAGTCTAAGTTTAATTCCATTGTCAATTTGGTAAGGACTTCGTTTAGAGTACGATTTACCCTTTCCACTTTCCCTGAAGCTTGGGGGTAATATGGACAGTGGGAATGCCACTTGAAGGAGAGGGCTTGAGAGACCTTTTGTGTGATCCTAGAAATAAACTCAGGGCCATTGTCATATTGTAGAGAAGTGGGCATACCAAACCTGGGGATGATGTCTGTCAGTAATATTAAAGCTACAGTGGAAGCCGTTTTATTGGAAGTGGGAAATGCCTCAATCCAACCAGAGAAAGTGTCCACAAAGACAAGGAGGTATTTAGTGCGCCATACTGTGAGCATGTTGGTGAAGTCTACCTGCCAGTCAGCAGTGGGAATGTGTCCCCGGGCTTGGTGGGAAGGGAAAGGTTTGGGCCTTAAAGGAGTATAAGTGTTGGTCCACTGACAGATCTGACAATTAGAGGCTATATTCTGTAGCATGGCTTTGTCAGAGAGGGTGAGCGAGAAGAAGCTCTGTAAAAAGAGGGTCAAAGATTGAGAATTGGAAAGGAATAGATTATGAAGGAACTTGAAGAGATTCTTGTTCTTACTGGAAGAAGTAGGGGCTTCAGATGAGCTGTCTAAATTGGCCATTATATGTCCCCCAGGGGGTCCATCATTGGAAGTGGTAGCAGCCATTTGTGCCACCTGGTCAGCTTTGGCATTGCCCTCAGTGATAAGAGAGAAGTCCTTCTCATTAGACCTACAATGGACAACTCCCACCTGGGTGGGTAAGTGGGAGGCCTCTATCAGATTTGTTATAAGAGCCGAATTAGTGATCACATTACCTTTGGTGGTAAGTAGGCCTCACTCCTTTTATATTGCAGGATGGGATAAGATATGGAAGACATATTTTGAATCAGTATAAAGGGTGACGGATTTGCCTTGTGCTAGAAGGCTGGCACGAGTGGCTTCTATAAGTTCAGACTGCTGGTTGGTAGTTCCTGAAGGCAGAGCTTTGGCCTCTATAATCTCAGTGGCTGATACTACAGCGTATCCAAAGTAATGAGTGCCGTTCTGCCTAAAGGAACTGCCATCAGTAAACCAGATAAGGTCAGGCTTGGCTAGTAGTCACTCAGAAATGGAAGAATGACAGGGGAGGAAATCATCTAAGGTTTCCAACCAATTATGAGTTTGTGTGTTAGACGTGGGAGTCATTGGGAGCAGTGAGGCAGGGTTCTGTGCAGAGCAGGGAAGGAAAGTAATATTAGGGTTTTCCAGAAAGGAAGTGAGGAGCGACAGAAATCTGGATGGAGGAAGGGTTTGAAAGCCCTTATAAGCTAAAAGATCCTTCAAGTGATGTGGGGAGTGGATAGTTAAAGGGGCCCCAAAAGTAAGCTTAGAGGCTTCTTTGTGTAAAATTTGTCCAGCAGCCAGAGCTCTTAACAAGGGGCCCACTCACGGATGGTAGGGTCAAGTTGCTTGGACAAATATGCCACAGGTGCAAATGTAGGCCCATAGTTTTGACCTAAGACCCCAAGTTCTTGCCTCCCATTTTCATGGACATATACATGAAATGGTCTTGAAAGATCAGGAAGGTGAAGGGCAGGTGCCTTTAAGACAAGTTGCTGAAGCCTGCGCAAGTTGTAGTTTGGGGAGGAGGCAAGAGATTCACTAGGGGGTCCCTTTGCTAGGTCATACAGGATTTGTAAAGAAGAGAATAATTTGGGATCCAGGCCCTAAAATAACCTGCTAGTCCTAGGAATGATAGTATTTTGGCTTTTGTATGGGGCACTGGAAGATAAGAGAGGAGTTGCCTCCTATCCAGTGTTATTTCCTTTTTTCTGGGTGTAAGGCAAAAACCAAGATAGGTGACAGAAGCCTGGGAAACATGGGCCTTGTGGGGAGACTCCCTATTTTCCTTGTCTGCTAGGAAATTAAGAAGCTGAGCAGTGTGGGATTGAGAGTGTTCCCAGAGGGACTACATAGAAGAAGGTTATCGACATATTGAAGGAGAGTAGAGTCAGGACAGGTCGGGTGAAAGGATGTGAGGTCCTGGGCAAGAAATTGGCCAAAGAGATGGGGGCTATCCCTGAATCCCTGTGGGAGGACAGTCCAGGTAAGCTGATGAGAATGGCGGGTGTGAGAGTCAGTGCAAGTAAAAGCAAAGATATACTGAGATTCTGAGAACAAGGGAATAGAAAAGAACGCATGTTTTAAATTTAGGACCAAGAAGTGGGTAATAGTGGCAGGGATCTGAGAGAAAAGGGTGTAAGGGTTGGACACTAGCGGGTGGATGGGGACCACAGAGGAGTTGACAAGGGGAAGGTCTAGAACCAGCCTGTAGGACACGTTAGGTTTCTTTACTGCCAGAATGGGGGTGTTGAAAGGAGAGTGTGTAGGCCTAAGATACCCCTTTCATAATAAATCCTGGATGATGGCTTCTAATCCGAGGAAGGCTGTGGTTGTGAGTGGATATCATGGTTGACTAATATATCTTGAAGGGTCCCATAAGACAATATGAATAGGACTGCATTTAGCCATAAAGGGTGTAGTTGTGTCCCAAAACTCAGGGTTAACTGGTTTAGATAGTCGTGGGAGAGTGCATGAAGGAGGTGTATCTGCCCCTAGGAACATCATGAGGAAATGAGAGGTAGGAGAGGTGTGGGGTGATATGTGAATGGTGACTTTTAATAGTGAGAGTATGTCCCTTTCCAGAAGGGGAATGGGGCAATGGCTCATAACGGGAAAGGAGTGAGTGAAGGACAAAAGGGATTTTGAGGGAAAATACGTTTACCTCCTACCACGACAATAGGAGTTTTTGAGGGTGTGGTAGGACCCCAATACTCCCTCAAGACTGAAAAAGTGGCACCAATATCCAAGAGGAAAGTAATGAAGCGTCCATCCACCAGGAAGGTGACCCTAGGCTCTTGATTCTTGATGGTAATAGTCTGGAGGGAAGGCCCAGGGCTCCATCAATCCTCCTCTGCCAAGCCCAGGAGAGGCTGGGGTTGCCGGGTGGCTGAACAACCTCCCTTCCGGGTTGTTGGGCAGTCTGCCCCCCAGTGTCTCCTTTGATGGCATGTTGGGCAGGGGTTTTACGGTGTTCTCGGCGAAGGACAATCCTTACCACATTTGAAGAAAGCTCCAGGGGGTGTCACATTGGGACGGCATGGTGATGGCCTTCTCTGAATGACCTGGGCAAACATTTGGAATTTGGCATTTTCAGCTCTCTGCCTACGGCAATCACTTTCATCCTCTCTACCATGAAAAACCTTTAAAGCGACAGCGAGGATTTTGGTCTGAGGAGTAGCAGGGCCCTGTTCAAGCTTTTTAAGCTTGGCTTTAATGTCAGAGTATTTTTGGGCCAGAACATATGTCATTAAGACATGACGGCCATCAGGGGTTTCTGGGTCGAGTTATGTGCACTGTTGAAGGGCCTTGGTTAGTCTATCCAGGAATTCTGAAGGTGTTTCCTCCTTCCTTTGAATGACCTCCTGCACCTTTTTAAAGTTAACAGCCTTGCGGGTGGCCTTTTTCAGGCCCGCCAAGAGGCAGGATGTAAAAAGGTCATGAGTCTGTAAGCCTTCAGGGGTGTTGTAATCCCATAGGGGATCCTGCTCTGGGACAGCATGAGGGCCCGTGCGGTGGTTAGGATTGGTTCTATGATTTTCATCAGCATGGGCTTGGGCTAGCTCCCAGACCCATTGCCTTTCCTCGGGGAGATGTGTATTGGCCAAGAGCATGTATATGTCATGAAGAGTGAGGCTATATGCTTGCAGGACCCATTGAAACTCCCGTATGTAAGTGGTGGGTTTAGTGGTGATTGAGCCTAACTTCCTCTCTAGCTGAGTAATGTCTGACCTGGAGAAGTGCACGTGGACTCTGATGACACCCTCGGGACCAGCTACCTCACGAAGGGGTGCGATTGTCTTAGGGGTGGGAAGGAGTCCTTTAGACCTGGTAACAGGAGGACTGAAAGAGGCAGGCGGCGGACAGGAAGGAGAGGAAGGGGAAGGGAGTGTCTCTTTGGAAGAGGAGGAGGTAGAGCAGGCAGAAGAGGACGGAGGGGAGGGGGATAAAATGGAAGGCTGAGGATCCATGGAATCAGGCAGAGATGAGGAGGGTATAGCAGAAGAGAAGGGGCAGATGGGGCTGGGGATAAGGTGGGGGTTCATCTGCTGGGTCGAATGAGGAAGAATCTGTGAAGTCAGAAGTAGAAGTAGGGGAAGAGAGGGGATTGCAAGCAAGGAGGACCTGAGGGGGAGGGCAGGAGGAGCAGAGACAAGGTGCTGTGTGGGAAGGCTAAAACCTTCAATACAGGGAATCTTCCTCCACTTTTTCAGACGCTGGCAGTAGTTAAAAAGGTCCCGGGGGAGGTTTGGATCTAAGGATCCTTCTTGGACTGATCCCCTCATGGAAACCTCAAGCCACAGGTTATGATGAGTGTCTATATGGAAGAAGATGAGGGCCTTGTGGGAGTGCTTTGGTTTTAATTGTGGTCATTTGTGTGGTGGTTGGAAGTGATGACTGGGTCTACCTGGGCTTGAACTCTGGTGTGATTCCCCTTAGTGTCTGAGTTCTGGAACTGATCTCAGAGAAATATTGCCATGAACTGTGTTCAGATTTTAGGAGGCCACGCATGGGATTCGCCCTTGGAAACTGAGATCAAGGACAGAGTGGCTTTCCACAGAGCCTTGGAATCTCAGCTAGGATATCATATGATTTTATTCTGAAAGATTTGGCAGCCATATTTGAGAGTCAGAACACCCATGGACGTCACATTGAAGACCTCAATGGGCCTGGCTTCATGTGACCTTTTGAAGACTCTATGGGAAGACTTGCCTGTGAGAGTTCTCCAGAGCTTTCATTGAAATGAGCTTCCTCACCATTTAATGGTTCCTGAATGAACTGAAACCCACAGTGTCTCCAACTTCATCCATGAAAAAAAGCTAGATAAATACAATGAAATTTTTGAAATTCCAATAATCAGGTGGCACTGGAGAACCTTTGGATGTCTTGTTGCTGATCATGAGTGTACGAGAGAATGCCAAGATTGACCGGGTTTCATGAAAATGGTGTAGAACAAAGATGCCAGTAAGTTGGAGCCTGCTGAGTAGTGGGCCTATTGCAGTGGTGGGCAGGTGTGTGATAATATATCTGTGGTGTGGCCATGAGGATTTGCCATTGCCTTACAAATGGCTTGTGACTGACATTGTGCATCCAGCAGACCCTTCTATGTAAAGGCATCTTCTTACATGGAGAGGTTCCAGGGCAAAGTTCAGAGTCAGATTTCTATGGACAAGGGGGCAAGCTCTGTGAGATATAACCTGGTTGTTGCATTCTCCTGCAGACCCTGACACACCACAAGTGACTGAACTCCTTCCAAAACTGGGTCCCAGTTGAACTCATTGTATTTCATGCAGCAAATACCAACCTCCAGTGCAGCAGCAAGAAACACCACGAAAAGTGGAGGATGAACAAATGGCTTCACAGTCCACACGGGAAGACAATTAGCACCCAGTGGCCACAGTTTACCTAAAAAGAGAAAATTCAGCACTGCTGCCTTATGTTCATTAGAATACAAGAAACCATGTCCTCCAGGTCACATAGATTCAAACCCAGCTTTGATGGTCTCACTAGAAAGGAAGCTAAAGCTCCTTACAACAACATATGTTTCAAGTGCCCAACCTCAGAGGAAGTTCCTCAAGAAGTCTTTAGGCCAGCAGAGCTCCATGTTTTTGGAGTGTTAACTGTTAGACAAGGACACAAGAAAAGACCACTGACTCTAATTAAAATCAAATTAAATTAATCTTATTATTTCCACCTTTCATGCTGCCTCCCCTCCCAAAACAGCCGGAACAAGACAGCAACCCCAGCTTTCCTACAGCCCAGCTTTATAGCCCAGAAAGTTACACAAAAGGGGTGTTACAGATAACAGAACTCTGACAAGCATCACACTAATGGTAGTTTAGATTTTTTTTGCTGTCCCTACATCAGAATTCAGCGGACCATTAGAGCCTCAGAGAGGGATGTTGTCTGGCCAGAGAAGGCAAATATTTATGATGTGTCACTAAAGTTTCAGAGAGGGCTGCTATCTGGTTAGAGAGCTGGGCATGCGTGAGTTCAAGGCACGGGCAGGCATTTCAAGCAGGTTCAGAACTTGCAGTAATTTATGGTAAAGCCAAAATTATCTTTTCATGGCTTTGTGGCAAGATGGCTCCCAATTTTAATAAAAGATCAGGTTGGGTCTATCATTTCCCCCTTTTCTCTGTGTCCCTTTCAAATCTTTAATAGATTAGGGGAAGAGCACTGAGGAAATTTTAATCCCTCAGGTAAGATTCTCCAAATTTTTAGAACTCACCCAAAACCGATCTCCCTGATTTTACCTGACTTAATTAATTACTTATATTGATAGTCTATTTATCTTTCTCTTCATTGTTGTAAGAAGAGTGGCGTCAATCATTATTTCTTCTTCTGACCTGAGACAGGGTGAAGTGAGTGGGCGTGAGGGACATGAGTTGCCTTTTATAAGTCAGTTGGGGGACATGAGTTGCCTTTTAGAAGTCAGTTCGGATTGAAGTCTGGTTGGGGAAGAACAGGTTGTAAAGTCATCTGGGGATGGGTTCTTCTATGAGAGAAACAAAAACCATGAGTACTGAATAAATGTTGCAGCAGCTGGAACATGTCACTGTATGGAAGTTCCCTCACCAGTCTTTAATATCCCCAGTTATCAGGACTATCAAATTAATATTTAACTTTTAGTGTTACAGTTGTCCCTCCCCGTAAGATACAGTTTAACAATTTAATGTCATCTGATCTTGTAAAATCCTTTTTTTTTGTATGACCTCTATGTCTAATAGAGAAACCTTTAATTCTGTTACTCAGGGCTGGATAATCGTACAAGCAAACACCAAGCCTACCTGTGTAGGTTAGGAATATCTGCAGGCCTTAAATTAGAAATTTCTGCCTGTGGCAGCTCTTCTTGATAGTCTCTTTTTATAAGTATCAGGCATTCCTGTCTGAGAATCCTTCTTTGTAGCCTCCAGTCTTACTTATTTTGGGATTCTAAAATAAAATGCATACCTTAAAATATTATTATTATTATTATTACTTTTATTATATTATTATTATTTAAAATGCCCAGGAATGGCTGTATTTTGGTCTTAACTGTCTTTCCAAAGTGTTTAAGATGAAGCAGTCAAACGGACTTTTGTTTCTATCTATTGTTAACAGTCAGGTGAGCTTTATGGGAGTCAATTCTGGAAAAACGAGAGCAGATTTTCAATTCTGCTAGTGCCATTTGCGCTAGGTGGGTCCAGGTCTTGCTTGACCATTTGGCTTCCCTCAGAAGCATCAGGGATATCTCCTTTCTCTGATGACTCTCGTAACAAATGCACTGATTGGCTTTCTGTTCTCCAGTGGTCTCATTAATCTCCCTATCAGGAGGTTATGTGGCTCAGAGTTGAAAAGCTCTTTAGAGAAGTCCCCTGTTCCCTGGATTCAGATTGACTCAGAGGGTAAGAGCCAAAATATTGGTTTTCTTGGCCCTTTTCATTTAACTAATTTTAAATCCTAATCTTAAACATCCAGCAAATAAATTTTAACAGCCTTATATTAAGAGTACTGGACTTTAATGTCTATAACTTTATAATTATCTTTTAATTAATTGGGATCTGTATTATTCTGTCTGTATTGTAGGTGATGACTTATTATCTTGAATAAACCCATGTTGTGTTCTTAAAGCAACTAACAGGGAATCTTTAGATCACTTATAAGAAAATTTCAAAATAAAATTAACAAAAGTAAAAATACTTAGTTCGTGTAATAGCTACCCTAAATTTTTTGGCTGAGTATTACTTTATATCCCCTGTTTTAGATCCTAGGAATCTTGACATTTTTTAGGTTTTTAACATAACTTTAAATAAATATTATCTGACCTACTGGTTTCGTAGTCATTCTCACATATAGTAAAATGGGACACACAGCCTTATCTCAGGTAAGGCAGGGCTCTTATAAATCTTAAGTATTTTAGTTCTAAAGCTGATCTTTATATTTAAATATCCTTTGACAAAGTTTACATAAATTGCGGTCTCATGAACATTAGCTAACACCATATGATATCACATTTAAAACATGAATTAAAGAAAGCCTGAAAGTTTTCAACTTTTACATAGATTAGGCTCTCATTAACTTAAAAATACATTTAAATTGTTCCACAATGTAAAAAGTAACATGAAACTTTACATATCTTATTGATAACAGGTAAATAAATCTCCAATATATTTTTTTTTTACCATACAACTTCAGAACACCAGCTTGATATAATGCTCTTTTAAAGTTTCTACCTTACAGACTTGCATACCTGTAAGATATGAAAACATTAATAGCATCACAATTACATTGATGTTTCTACATTAACCAAGTTTACCTTTTAAAGAAATGGCAGTACAGTGCTCTAAAATAACAGTTCTGATTTAATAAGTTGTTTAATTTTTATGGTTCCTTGCTCTAGAAAAAATAAAACTTAATAAACACAATGTTATGGGTAAACTTATGTTTCAAAAAATTTTTGTCTCATTAACACATGACTGATTTTTAAAATCTTATATAGAGTTTAGTAAAAACTCATACAGACCTTAGTAAATGAATCAGATATCTAACAAAAGTACTCACGAATGAGTAATCCCATATCAAATTTACTTTACTTATTTATCAAAATATTAGAGAAATGTATTGAACAGTGTAAACCATTTTTATGTTGAAGAAAATGTCCTAGAACCAAGGCACATTAGACGTTTTGTAGATATTAATATTTTATTAGATTTTTGAACACCTAGAAAAATTTGTAAGCTTAAATTTAAAAACATTTATTTTTATCTGTTTATCCAATTTAAATTGAAACATTTAAACCACGTGAACTAAAGATCTTTGGATCCACTTTTTAAAATTTGTTTTTATGAGCGCTTTTTTTTATGAGCGCTCCTTATATATGTTAATTTGTGTATCATATATATGATATACGAACATATGTATATATAGACAGACAACACATAACAAAATTGTACACACATAATAATAGTAAAGGCCTTGTAGTTTTTCGCAGGTTAAATCTTTATTGCAATGTTTCAAAAAGTCCACAGTTGGTCAAAGATAGAACTGATCAGAAAAACATTAACCTAGGTCTGCATGCTCAGAATAATGAGCTCAAAAAGAAAATACAGAATCTAAGGAAAAAAATAAGAGTCCTAGAAAAAACGACTGGCCAGTAATTAGTAAATACCATACAATTTACTTTTTTTTCCGTTAGGCATCAAATCAGTCTCCTACTAAGCTTGCAGGCTTCTTTCATTTGCATTTCAACATAAGTCATGGCTGAGGTCTGGAAGGAGCAGGAAAAAACTGCTATTCTGAGCAGACACCTCAGGCCTAAGGCATTTTAACCATAATTTTCAGGTTCGGGTGTTGAAAATTATGATACAAGTTTAAGATACAATTCACAAAATTTTATGTCTTTACATCTTATTTTGTCAACAGATACCATACTATGGTTTACTATCCTTGTCCAAATTAATGCACTGGTACACACAGTGACATTTTCCCTGGCTACCGAAATCAAAATTGGTTAAAAAAAAAGAAAAGACTGAATGATTGGGAAGTTACTTGCCAATTAGAAGTAGAGTTCTTCAGTTTTCCATCCTAAGTATTTAAGTTCTCTGGCATGAATTACCTGAAATCTTAAACTAAACAGTTACCTAAACCCGACTTTTAACTGCAAGATTGTGCAATGCTTCAAAAACCCATTCAGATACCATTTTGTTATGATAAAACATCATCATTTAGACACACATTCAGCTAAGATCATTCCCAAGAAAAATTTTATAATATCAACACATTATTGCACATGTCTTAAAGGACCAGAAACAAAGACACAAGACAGACAGAAAGGAGGTAGAGACTATGGTTGCCAGACAGAATCCTTTAAACCAGAGCAGATAAGAGAAAAATCTACTACACCAGTGGCACCATAAAAATCTACTGCACCAGTGGCACCATGGGGGGACCAGATGTTTTAACAGAGGGGCAACCTGAAATGGAAAATAAAGTGTCTATATGGTGACTTTAATGAATTTAGTGTCCCCTTTTTCTTTTTCTCTTTTTTAACAAGACAGAGGTGGCGTAATTCTTACAGTGCACGGAAGGAAGGAGGGTATTCCCTGAATCAACAGGGCTTTGGCAGCTGCTGGGGGTCCCTCAGTCCCTCCTTTTACTTACAGGATTAGCTCCTCTGGTTCAGTTCCACCCCAAGCAAGCTCCATCTCCTAACATTTCAGTAGACAGCTCTCACAAAGTTCTGGGGCGGAGGGGGGATACCAAATTTGTAACTTAAAGTTCGGTTCCTGACCTAGAAGCCAATTTATACCAATTAAATAATGAGGAATGGGTTCTGAGAAAAAAAAAAGGGGAGGTTAATTGCTTTGCTAACAAAGGAGAAACACAGGGGACTCTGCCAAATTTTGTGACTCTCTTGATCTGGAGGGACAAGGGGTTTTAAAGGAGTTTCACTTGTTAACCTGGGAGATACTCAGTTCTTAGGTCCCCAGCAGGCATTGCCCTCTGCAATGGGTGTGCTCCAGGCAGCCAGCTAGGGGCTTCCATCATCCTGCTTAACAAAGGGGGGTAAAGTTCATCGCAGTTCCTTAAAACACAGTTCAAACGGGTGTCAGGCTTACTCTCTTTATTACCCATTTTCACGTCCAATATCCTTAAGTTTTTACCACTGAAATCACACAACAAAATGAACAAAAGCAAACAAGCAAACAAAAAAATAGAACGCAGAACAAAACACACACACACACACACACACACACACACACACACACACACACACAAAGAAAAACAGAAACCAGGCGCCTAAACAGAAAAACAGTGGTACAGTGCAAGATCTTGCTAAAGCTCCAGGGTACGAGCGCGTGCGTGCCCGTGGGCACCTCTCTACATTTCCAGAGGAATTTCCTACAAAACAGAACAGAGGACAGAATGATTCTTGTTACTGTCCTGGACAGGAGTATATGTGAGTCTCCCCAGGCCACATCTCTGTCATCAGAAGAGATCTCCCTTAACCGGATATCAGATGTTATAAAGGCACCACTTACCTATGGAGGCCTCCTCCATCAGGTGCTTGCTAATAGTTTTAGTGCGGAGGTTCACTGCAATGCTCCCGGGACTAAAGGCTCTCTTCCTAATATAGAGAAGATGGACCAAACCAGGCCTGAGTGGAGAGCTGTTCCTTGGTGCCTATGGTTTATATACCATTCTAATTTGTGAAAGTGCCACAGAAAGTAGGTTCAGCCGCCTTCTGATGGTACGCTTGGAAGCAACTCTTTGGACAAAGTGGTTGCCAAGGCAGTGACCTCATTCAGTTCCTGAAGGATGCGACCTCACCTCACTTCCTTGGTAATGGAACTCTCTGAACTTGAGATCCAGGAAGCCAGGCACAGAGAGCCAATCCCCGTCCCAGTCCCAGTGGTCTCACTTGCTTCGATTTAGCAAGGACAGAGTCAGTCTTTCTTGGTACCTACTGATGTGAGGATGGCCAAATGCCAGGAAAACTCTGAAGAGGGGCCTTTTTTGAAAAAGCAGGTAGTGGCTCACAGCTGGCTCCTGACCACTTCACAGAGTTGGACAAGGAGACCAGATCTGAGACAGGACAGGCCATATCGGGGGAACACAGTATGGCCCAGCTGTCAGAGGACACTCCGGAGAGTGAGAGACCTACTTGGGGGAAGGAGGTGCCTTTGTGGATGTGGATGTGTGCTTGTGGTTTTGTCTCATGTTCAGAGAATAGGTAGGAAAGTCGGTTTGTTTGGTTTGGAGTGAACTGTTTCTAGTAAGTTGTTGGACAAGGCGAGTGTTTCTATGTCTGTGTAACCCACTGTGTCCGTGGTTGTAGACGTTAGAAAAGAGAATGCATCAATGGATGTTTCCTGTCTAGTAGAAAGCTTCCCAGCATTCATCCTGCCCAACTAATGAATGCTCTAGGGCTTGCCTTATCAATGGGCAATACCGGCTATCTTCCTAAGTTCCTGTTTTCTTCCTGAATTCTGGCCACTCTCCAGAATAGATTCATGCTTTTGTGTCCACGATATGTAGCACCTCCAAGCACTGTGACATGGACATGTACTGGATAGCTGAAGGAATTGGCAAGAATCTCAGAAAACTCAGATAGCAGTGTGACCAGGATAGTCTCAGTGGAGAAACCCTGCAATTGGCCTTTTGATTACCTATTGTTCTGTTGCCCTGAATGTCAGGAAGGTCTTTGCCTCAGGCCACGCCTTCGAGATTCCAGAAGAAAACAGTTTTCAAACGGAAATGAGTGGGCATCACCTGTGGCTGTTTGCTTAATTACTTTGGAAAGGGATGTGTCTGAATCAGCCCCTTGGCCCTGTGTGAGCCTAGAGCTTAGATTCTTAGCACCTGATGGATCATAAGAAAGATCCCATGTGTGGATCCAATCAAAATGACCAAAAATCAGTCATTGTGGATGAAGTCTCTCGCATTCCTCCGTAAGGTTCTTTACCTCCTTCAAGTGAGAATAGGGATCCAATGGGTCAAATGAGTTATTCAAAGCCCTGCAGATGCTAGCCATAGGTTCTTGGGTTTTCTTATGAATCCAATTCAAATAAAGAATCTAAACCGACAGTCAGTAGGCCTCAAATTGGAGAACAGAGCTGTGTTAACGGCAGGCATATTTGATCACTCCTGGATCACAGGAAGGGTGTCCAGGCCACCCTGACTTTTGGTAAATGAGGGGAAAGGGAACTTATTTGGGACACTGTCTTGTGCTGCGCCTCTCATGGAATCCTCCTGCCAGAAGTTATGATGAGTGTCTATATGGAAGAAGATGAGTGTCATGTGAGAGTGTTTTGGTTTTAACTGCGGTCATTTGTGTGGAAGTTGGAAGAGATAACTGGGTCCAACTTGGCTTGCACTTTGGTGTGATTCTGCTTAGAGACTGTGTTTTGGAACTGACCTCCGAGAAGGTACAAGGTCCTATGACATTGTATATCCATATTTCTGCGACATCTCTACAGAACGTAATTCAATGCTAAGTATACCAATCAAGGGCCAAATGAACTTCTGGACTTCAAATCTTACCTAGATTTCTGTTTTCATACTTATATTGAAAGGTTAAATAAAATAGATACTTGTCACTTCCTGTTTTTCTGTATGCTTAACAAAAACCACCCTTGTAATCTTGAGAACTGTTTACTATTCTTGTTCCCAGAATGTGCTGTCCCCAACTGCCAAACTGCAGAATGTACTCCGTCAACCAGTTGCACGCAAACTGCCCACTTGCCATTACCCATCAATAAATTTCTCTCCCTGCCCTCTTCAAGGAAAATTTATAAGAATTTCTTAAGCTGTTCTCAGGGCTCTCTGCTCTGTTCAAGTGATCTCTGAGCCCTTCATGCCGGACTCCCAATAAACCCTTTGCTGTTGCATGAGACAGTCTCTTGGTGGTCTCTGCCACAGATGCTCGCCCAACCTTTACATCTGGTGGCCCTAGCGAGATCCGGCAGCTGCAGACAAAATACCCCCAACGGGCTCCTCTGGGGGTAAATAAGACCCATCTTTCTGGTTTCAGGCTTCAGGTTAGGGTATGGCAAAATGGCTATTGGTAAAGAGCGTGAGCTCTCTCCCATGGTGGCTGACACACATGCCACAGAGCCACAGACCATGTCCCTGGGATATAGAATCGGGAAATCGAGGAACAATAGTCTCCTCGACTCAGTGATATTTTGTTTCTGATTCGGTATTGCCAGCCCTTCAGGTTTTGCCGACTAGTCAGTCCTGGTCTCAGTATTGGACGTCCATTGCCTGTCTTTATTGTCTTGTCTTGTCTGTGTTGTGTGTCGTTGCTTTCACTGTCTGTGTATATTTTATTATGGGACAGATCATTTCAATGCCTCTGTCCCTGACCCTTGATCACTGGACCAAATTCTGCTTAAGGGCTCAGAATCTTTCTTTTTCAGTAAAACGCCAGACCTGGCAGATTCTGTGTCACAGAATGACCCACCATTGCAGTTGGATGGCTCCTAGAAGGATCTTTGTACTTCGCACTTATCTGAAAAGTCCGAGATATTGTCTTTCACCAGGGACCACATAGACATCCAGATCAACAGCCATATATCTTAACTTGTCAGTACCTCTACAAATCTCCTCCTCCATGGGTCAAGCCTTTCCTTGTCCCTGCACCTGCTCCTACTCCTTCCCCCACAATTCTATCTCTCAAACTCTCTGCTCCTCCTCCTCCACCCTCTGTTCTCCTTGAGTCTCAAGACTCTACTGGACTCTCCTCCTCCTCCTTATCATCTGCCCTCGTCTCCCAACCCCCAACACCCTCTAAGTGATTCCCCTTCTGCTGACTCAGCCTCTCCTCCATTCGAGGAAGCTAGGCTGGCCCAGTGCCATCAAGATGACTGTCCCGCAGCACAGACAGCCCCTCCTTCCCTGGAGGAAGCTGGCCCGGCTAAAAGAACTCAGAGAACTCACCGACGTTTTCACACCTGCCTACTTGGGGTGACTGCCAACACCACCTAGCGACTCTCTTCATGACAGAGCAATGAGAAAAAAATCTCCTGGAATGTAGAAAAAATATCCTCAGACCTGATGGGCGACCAACACAACTTCCCAACATAATGAAAGCTGGCTTCTCCTTAAACCTATTCAACAGGGACCCCAACACGTTGGAAGATAGGGAGCATCTGTTCAATTATTGCCAGGCTCTAACAGCGGGTCTCCAAGGGACCGCTGGGTGACCAACTAATTTGGCCATGGTAAGAGAAATTATTCAAAGGCCTGATGAATCTCCCTTTATGTTTCTAGAGAGAATCATGGAGGCATATAAGAGATATACTTCTTTCGATCCTCAGGCAGTGGATTAAAAGGCATCTGTCATGATGGCCTTAATTGAGCAAGCTGCCATGGATATTAAAAAAAATTTAAAAGAGAGATTTAGTCAAAGAAGCCAAGAAAGTATACTATAAGAGAGAAACAGGGAGAAAGAAAGGGAGCAAACGGAGGATGAGAGAAGCAAAAGACAGACTAAGGCATTGACTAAGGTCCTGATCACAACAAGAAAGAGGCCAGAAATTAAGACACAGGGTGACAGGAAGGGCCCAAGCCAGAGGCCACCCCTGGCCTCAGATCAGTGTGCCTACTCTAAAGAAAAAGGATACTGGGCCATAGAGTTCCCTATAAAGAGACAGCCACGCCAGCTGGCCATTCTGACTCTGGAGGATGACTAAGAAAGTCGGGGCTCAGATCCCTTCCCCTAGCTCAGGGTAACTTTTGAAGTGGAGGGAACTCCAGTAAACTTTGAAGTGAATACAGGAGCAGTATACTCAGCCCTTAAGGCCCCATTGGGCCCTCTATCAAATAAAAGGTCTCTAGTTCAAAGGGCTGATGACAGTAAATATCGGGCTTAGACAACTAAGAGGACCATGGACCTGGGGAAAGAAAAAATCCATCACTCCTTCCTAGTAAGACCAGAATGCCCGCACCCATTGATGGGCAGAGATCTGCTCACCAAGCTCTGGGCCAAAATAACTTTTAACCCTGAAGGCCCCCAAATGAAATTTGTAAATCCTTCAGTAAAACTCCTATAGTCACCGCTTTAACTATATTAGTAGAAGATGAACGTCCACTCTTCACACCCCCCAAGACTGATCAAACAAGCAAGCTACCCCAAAAATGGATTACAGATTACCCAGATGCCTGGGCAAAAACTGCGGTGTTAGGTCTGGCCGTGAAACAACCTCCAATAACAGTGGAGTTAAAAACCTCAGTCTCCCCAATCAATGTCAAATAATATCCTCTAAGCAAAAAAAGTAAAGGTGGGATAAGGCCCCATATTCAGAAATATCTGGCCTTAGGAGTCCTAAGGCCCTGTCAATCGGCCTGGAACACTCCCCTGCTACTAGAAAAAAAAAAAGCCAGGAACCGGGGACTATCGCCCCATTAAAGAGCTAAGAGAGATCAACAAAAGAGTGCAGGACATTCACCCCACGGTACCTAATTCGTACAATCTGCTTAGCACTCTGAACCCTGAGCGGAAATTATATACTGTTCTGAACTTAAAAGATGCTTTCTTTTGCTTGCCTCTGCATAAAGATAGTCAGTTGCTGTTTGCTTTCGGGTGGGTAGACCCAGAAACCAAAACGTCTGGTCAACTAACTTGGACTAGACTCCCACAGGGGTTCAAAAACTCCCCCACTCTCTTTGATGAAGCCCTCCACAGAGATCTCAACAACTTCAGAACTACGCACCCTGAAGTTACCCAGCTTCAATATGTGGATGACCTGCTACTGGCAGCCAACACCAAGGAAAACTGTGAGTCTGGGACCCAAGCACTATTATATGAGCTTGCTCAACTCGGGTATAGAGTTTCGGCCAAAAAGGCCCAAATTTGCTAGCATGAAGTAATCTTCCTCGGCTATTCCCTTAGGGGCAGTAAACGATGGCTCACTGAGCCCAGAAAACAAACCATTGTGTAGATACCACCCCCATCTTACAGCAGACAACTCAGAGAATTTCTTGGGACTGCTGGCTTTTGCAGGTTATGGATACCTGGGTTTGCGTCCTTAGCTGCTCCTTTATACCGCTGTTAAAGGAAGATGCCCAATTCCAATGGAACCCTGAGTACCAGGAAGTTTTTGATAACATCTAAGGACACTGACACTGAACACCTCAACTTCACTGAGCTCAGCCTGCAATTACAGCAAGCCCTACACTACGTTAAAAATGCACATCAACTCACTCACCTTGGTTCAAAGAAACTGCAGGCATTACTGTAGGATTAAGAACAGAGTTCTCCACTAACCAACTCACAGCGAAAGGAAATAACTGAACGGGTAACAAAAGCCTGTCGGATCCGTCAATTGGGTAATGCTTACCCTTCCAAGTTTCCTAGAGGAAAGCACCTACGAGGAACCAGACCAGGACAATTCTGGTAAGTGGACATTAATGAAATTAAGCCAGCAAGGTATGGACTTAAATATCTCCTAGTCTTTGTAGATACATTTTCAGGATGGATTGAAGCCTTACACACACACACACACACAAAAAAAAAAAAAAAACGGCGCAAATGGTTTTCAAGAAGATCCTGAAAGATATTTTTCCAAGATACGATCTGCCTAATGGACTGATAATGGACTGGTGTTCATGGCCCAGGTAAGTCAGGTGTTAACCAGGACCCTGTGGATTAATTGGAAGTTACATTATGCTTATATATCTCAGAACTCAGGACAGGTAGAAAAAATAAATAGAACCATTAAAGAGACCTTAACGGCCCCCTTAGGGATCTGGTGGCTATCTCTCCACCCAGACATTTTTCAGCTCGGTAGAGGTCTTTCCTTTTGAGATATACCTGATGAACAGGATCTCACTAAAATTTCATTAAATCCCTTCCATACCATAGATAATTGAAACAAACATTATGGATGCAGGGACACGCGAGCCAGATGCAGGTTGGCTAGCCTATATTACTATGTATGCCCGGCAGACTATCAAAGCGACAAACAGCCATGGCTTTGTGGGGGAAAAGCCGACTTCTTGTGTAAGTCATGGGGATGTGAGCATACAGGGGCTGCCTGGTGGAACCCAAACTCCTCATCAAATTCAGTACACAGCATTGGCCATATTACCAATTAGACAACCAAAAACTATGGCCCCCAGAGGGTTCTCTAGATCTTCAAATTCTGCATGACATTTTTAACTTTGGCAAGTGCTCAAAAGGGGGAAATTCCCCTATGTGGAATTCTTTTTCCTCCTGCGCTCACATCCTGTACTATGCTTCCCCAATAGTTCCTCACACTCAGCCTTCTGCTCTAGACTCTCTGCTTTCACTCCCACCTCAGCAACCTGATTTCTCCCCTCCAATTACTAGATCAAAAACCCAAACCTCCGCTGGATCTCAGAACATTGCCCCCTTGCTGAGGAAGCAGGTACCGAGGTACCCCTCCACCCACTCACTCCTCTCTTTTCCTGTCAGTGTCTGCACTAGGTCCCACCAAGTCCTCTAGCAAGCTTAGCCAAAGCTCAAACCAGCTGAGAAGAGCCCTCAGACCCCTATCCAAGATGTAATGAAAATGACGTTTAAAGTTGATTTGTCATCACTGAAAACAGGTTCTAAGAATTTAAAGTCCCTCACAGGCTTTTTGGAATACTCACTCCCGTCTTCCCCTCTGCTCTACCTGTTCTACTGCTCAAGTTTTTGTTCTATGAAAATCCCAAACCCCTTTCCCATTATTCTTTGGCATCTCTCCTTCCTCATTCTCAGATCCACAGAGCTGCTCTCAGCATCGCCTTCCCTGTCATCCCCCTCTGTCCACAGAAATGTCTTAAATGACCTTCTCCAGAAGTCTTCACCAAGGCTTACTTTAGGTCTTTCAGCAAAAGAGTCCCTCTGAAAAAGTTCAATGGAGATAAACTTCCACTCTTCGTGTTGCCCTGTTCTACTTGGCCACTGGCTGGAAAAATCACCAACCCTAAGCTAGACATCGCCTTACCAGTTTTTCACAAAATATGTGAACAAGGACTCTGGCCTTGAGCTGGGGCTTCACAGAGATGGCTACATTTCTAAGATAAAAAAGTTACCAACTGGGCTCCATGGTGACAGCTGGCAAGGAGAAAAAAAAAAGAGACAAAAAAGCTCTCCCGTTCCAAGGTGTCCTTGAAAAGTTAACGTGCACAGAACAGAGGAAAAAAACAGAAACAAAAACTGATTTGTGTAAATTTCTGCAGACTGTGAACTTCTGAGCCCCTTCCCTTACATGTTGGGTACAAATACTAAAACTACCAAAACTTGGGGTTCAGTGGATTAATTGATTACAACAGAAGCAATGCCCTCTAAATACAGATGCAAACAAATAAAACTGCTTTCCTGTCTTTGGTGCTATCTTAGGTGCCTTTCCTTGTCCATCCCTACAACAGTATAATTCTATACACTTTAACATTATTTATGTTTTCATAAAATGGTCAATAGATGCGATTAATTATGTAATGATGCAGATGTTTTCGAGAGTGCTCTATCAGGATGCAGGTTCATTTAAAGATCAAATAGGGGGGCATACAACCCGGTTCCACCAGGAACCTGTATCCCTCACTTTAGCCATCCTATTAGGAATAATAGTTGCTAAAGGGGTGGGCACAGGAACAAATGCCCTAGTCCATGAGACACACCAAAGACACAATTAGAAGCAGAAATAGACCAAAGCTTAAAGACATTGAAAACCGCATCACAGCTTTACAGGAATTTTAACCTCTCTCTGAAGTTGTTTACAGAGCAGGCTAGTGTTGGCCCTCCTCTTCATGAGAGAAGGGTGCCTTTTTGCTTGCATTGAGGAAAGAATGATGTTTTTATGCCGACAATACTGGAGTTGTAAAAGAATCTATGAGTAAATTAAGAAAACGACTTGAAGAGGGTCAAAGAAAGACAGAGGCCCCCAAAAGGAGGTTTGAGTCTTGGTTCACATAGTCCACCTGGTTAACTACGCTTTTATCCACCCAGGCTGGTCCATTAATAATTCTCATATTATTGTTAACTGTAGGACCCTGTTTGCTCAACCATGTAGTTTCTTTTCTCACCCAAATTGAACCTGTTATTAACCCTAACCATACACTGTTCTCTCAATCTAATTTTACAGAAGAGCGGGGACAGAGTTGGTCTTAAAATACAGCAATATAGAGGATCTTCCACCTGCTGAGAACCTCAAAGGTCCATGAAGAAATGATCCCTGGAGAAGATGTAGTCAACTATGAAGGACCTGAGAGAGCAAAAGTCTTCCATGGCAAACAACCTGCTCATGATGAAGGGATGTGTCTGAATCAGCCACTCTCTTCTTAATGTAGAGAAGATGGACCAAAGCAGGGATGTGTTGAGAGCTTCTCCTGCGTGCCAATGGTTGACAGACCATTCTAACTTGTGAAAGTGTCACAGAAAGTAGGGGCAGCCTCCTTCTCATGGGAACCTTAGAAGCAACTGTTAGGACAAAGTTGTTGCCAAGGCAGTGACCAAATTCAGTTCCTAAAGGAAGTGACCTCACCTATCTTCTATGGTGATAGAACTCTCTGAACTTGGAATCCAGGAAGCCTGGCACCCAGAGCCAGTCCCGGTCCCAGTCCCAGTTGTCAAACTTATTTTGATTTACCAAGGACAGACTCAGTCTTTCTTGGGACCTACTGATGTGAGGATGGCCAAATGCAAGAAAAGCTATGGAGAGGGGGCTTTCCTGAGAAAGCAGGCATTGACTCACCACTTGATCCTGAAAACTTCACAGAGTTGGCCAAGAAGACCAGATTGAGACAGAACAGGCCATTTCTGGGAACATAGTATGGCCCACCAGTCAGAGGACTCTCCGGATAGTCACAGACCTACATGGGGGAAGGAGGTGCCTTTGTGATGTGGGTGTGAGTTTGTGGTTTTTGTCTCATGTTCTGAGAATAGGTATGAAAGAAGGTTTGTTTTGTTTGGAGTGAACGGTTTCTAGTAAGTCGTTTGACAACACGAGTGTTTCTATGTCAGTGTATCCCACTGCGCCCGTGGTTGTAGACATTAGAAGAGAGAATGCATCAATGAATATGTCCTGTCAGGTAGAAAGCTTCCCAGCATTCATCCTTCCCAATTAATTAATGGACTGCAGCTTGCCTTATTGATGGGCAACACCTACTATCTTCCTAAGATCCTGTTTTCTTCCTGAATTCTGGCCACTCTCCAGAATAGGCTCATGGTTTTGTGTTTAAGATATGTACAACCACGAAGCTCTGTGAAATGACCATGTACTAGATAGCTAAAGGGAATGGCGAGCATCTCAGAAAACTCAGATATCAGTGTGATCAGTAAAGTCTCAGTGGAGAAACCATGCTTGGGGCCTTTTGCTTACCTTTTCTTCTGTTGCCCTGAATGTCAGGAAGGTCTTTTCCGCAGGCCACCACTTTGTGAAGCCTGAAGAAAACAGTTTTCAAATGGAAATGAATGGGTATTACCTGTGGTTCCTTGCTTAATTGTTTTGGAGAGGATGTGTCTGAATCAGCCTATTTGCCCTGTGTGAGGCTGTGGCTTAGTTTCTCACCTTCTGATGGATATAAAGAAAGATCCCATGTGTACATCCAAAACCAAAATGGCTAAAGAGCAGTCCTTGTGGATGAAGTCTCTCGCCTTCCTCTGTAACTTTCCTGAACTCCATCAAGTCAGAATAGGGATCCTTTGGGTAAAATGAGATCTTCAGAGCTCTGCAGAGGCTAGCCCATGGTTGCTTGGGTTTTCTCAAGACTCCAATTCACATAAAGAATCCAAACCCCACAGTCAGTTGACCTCAAATTGAAGAAGTGGAGCAGTATTAATGGGAGGCCTATTTGATCTCTCCTGGTTCACAAGAAGGGTGTCCATGCCACCCTGAATTAGGCAATTTAGGTGCAAGAGAGCTTATTTGGGACACGGACTTGAGCTGTCCCCCTCATGGAAAACTCTAGCCAGAGGTTATTATGTGTGTTGGAGTCTTTTAATTTAAATTGTGGTCATTTGGGTGGCGGTTAGAAGAGATGACTTGGTCCACATGTGCTTGAACTCTGGTGTGATTCCCTTAGAGACTGAGTTCTGCAACTGAACTCAGAGAAGTATTGCCATGAATAGTGTTGAGGTTTCAGAAAGCCAGGCATGAGTGTCGCCCTTGGAAACTGAGTTCTAGGCCCAGGGTGGCTTTCCACAGAGCACTGGGCCTCTCAGCCAGGATACCACATGATTTTATTCTGAAAGACTTGGCACCCATCATTGAGAGTCAAAACTCATATGGACCTCACATTGTAGAGCTAAATGAGCTAAACATCATGTGATCTTTTCACCACTCTTTGGGAAGCCTTACCTGTGAGTGTTCTCCAGAGCTTTCATTGAAATGAGCTTCCTAACCATCTAATGGTTCCTGAATGAATTGAAACTCACAGTGCCTCCAACTTCATCCTTGAAAAATGGCTAGATAAATACCATGAAATTTTTGAAATTCCCATCACCAGGTGGCACTGGAGAACCTTTGGATGACATGTTGCTGATCATGAATGTTCCAGACAGTGTCTTGTTTTACTGGGTTTCATGTAAATGGTGTAGAACAGAGATGTCAGTAAGTTAGACTCTGTTGAGTAGTGGGCCTAGAGCAGTGTTGGGCAGGTATGTGATAAAACATCTGTGTGGGGCCATTTGGATCTGCCATTGGCTTCCAAATGGCTTGTGACTGATATGGCGCACCCAGAAGAACCTTCCGTGTAAAGGCAACTTGTTATATGGAGAGATTTCAGGACATTATTCAGAATCAGGTTGCTATGGTCAAGGGGTCAAGCTATGTGGGATAGAAGCCTGGTTCTTGTATCATCCTGCAGACCCTGACCCACCACACGTGACAGAACTCCCTCTTGCACTTTGTCCCAGGTGAACTCCCTGTATTTCGTGAAGCAAATACCAAACTCCCAGTGCAGCAGAAAGAAACACCACGAAATGGAGGATGACCATATGGCTTCACAGTCCACACGGGGAGACACTAAGCGCCCAGTGGCCACAGTTTACCTACAAAGAGAGAATTCAGCACTGCTGCCTCGTGTTCATTGTAAAATAAGAAACTTTGTCCTCCTGGTCACATAGATGCAGACCCAGCTATGAGGGTCTCACTACAAAGGAAGCTTAACTCGTGACAACAACCTATATTTCAGTGCCCAACCTCAGGGGCAGTTTCTCAAAAAGTTTTAGGCAAGCAGAGCTCCATGTTTGTGGAGTGTGTACTTTGTCCTTATTTTTGGAAACTCCTATACCACCTCCAAGTTTGTGCACTCTTGAGCATTTTCCATTCCAGAAATGTAATCACAGATTTTGTAACTCTTCTTCTCTAATTGTGTCTTACTTGGGGCGAAGGTAATGTCAAGGCATGGTTCTGGATGAGAGTGGGAAGATTTGTTGTAGCACATATTTGCATACACATTGGATTAATTTTCCTATTTTCCATTCGAAATTCTGAATCCCTGACACTAACACATATTCTACTAGACTCTGACTACTAATTCTAATATGATGGAGAAAAATAACCCAAACAGTATATAAGTACATGCAGTTCAGAGTTCGACTTGCCTTTTGCATGATAAAGGGTAGGTGTTATAAATCTAGTCAATTTTTAATTGAAATAGTTCTCGATGTGTTTTCAAAGGTAACAAATATGTGAACTACTGTCTCCCATTCTCTGGAGCCTATTCAGCACATGTATTTTTATATGCACAAATAGAATCCTGCATGGTATCACACGTACATTCTTGTGAATTACATGACATAGCAGATACAAAGTGTGAGAAGTGATCACTCCTCCTAAACCCTGTTGGAACTGAAAATTCAACCTATGGGTGAGCTTCCCAGTAGAACAACATAATACATAAACCCATGTTCAGTAAAATGAATGTTTTTGCATCTTTATGATATATATTTCATGATGAATTTCGATTGGCATATATATTGCTACTTATTAATGTCTATGTTTGTGTGTGTGTGTGTGTGTGTTTGTGTGTGTGTGTGTGTATATATATATATATATATATATATATATATATATATATATATATATATATATTTATACTCTCCAGATTTTTAAAAATATGAAATATATGTGTCTTATATACAATCCCTAAATTCATTCATGTTCATGTATGTGGATTAATAATCAACTTTTCACAAGATTATTCTTAGAAATATTTATCCACCCGAAATACATATTTGTTTCCTAGTACTGAAAACTAACTTCAGTGAAAGGTGCATACAAATCCTAATATGTCTACATTAACTAACCCAGTTTAACATCAATGCATGTAGGTTACTATGGAACATGATGTGTATTTTGACGTTAATTTTTATTCCACACTGGTACATTACTATTTCTTCAGTTTATGTACATCATAGAATATATATTTGATTCACTAGTTGGCAAATTTATAGGCATTTGTTTCACTTTCAATCACTTCCTGCTCCAGAACACATGTATTCCTCTATGTTTCTTTACTGGTCTATTCATGAGACTTTTTTCCAAATATATTATTTTTGATTTCCATAATCAATTTTGAAACAAAACTCACAAACCCTTCATGATAAACCATAACCCTATGATGATCATTAGATATATAACTGGTTGGAATGAATGATTGTATATCAATATAACATTTCTTATATATTTTCAGATATCTATCCAATCCATTATTTAAAGTGGATCCAGTTATATTATTTATTCACAGTATGGTCTATTCATGCATTATGTGTATATTCATAGAAATAGGGTACACCTCTTTGTACGACCATACTAATTTATAAGTCTTCAAAATATTGCTCCAAGAAATGGTGGAAGAAATACTCATGTCACCTGATCTACATACACATTTTATCACAGAAATATTCTGGACACCAAAAGCAAAGGTCACACTTACAATTGTACCAAAGCCTAAATAGAAAGTGAGCATGGATTACTAAAAACATCCATGTCCAGGTTGCCTAATGCTCTCAAATATCAATCCTATTGGTGACTAGATATTTGTTTCTTCCTAATATTATATATTCAACCTCAAACCTGTTGAAAATGTCTAACCCTATCACACACTTTATACTTTGCTTGATTTCCTAATGTCTCTATTGATATCTGCTTTCCTACATGTTTTCCCCAGTTCATCATTGTGACTGACTCTTCACATGTACTGACATTTACATACACTCTCTACCCGAAACCCTATTGCTAAAGAACTTTTGGTCCAAATCCTATACTCACTCTTCTTTCTAAACCTACCGACTACCTTCCTAATCCTACCGATTATCACTTTTTGACTGGATGTTCTCTTCAACATTCAATCATCCAAAGTACAAGGTCCGATGCCAGTGTATATTGATTTATTTGAGACATCTGTGCAGCACATAACTCAAAGCTAAGTATCCCACTCAAGTCCCCAATGCCCTTCTGGGCTTCAAATCTTACCTAGATTTCTGCTTTCATAGTTATATTTTACATATATACTCTTGTAAATACCACAGGTTGCCAATGCCATTATTCATCCTGCAGAATGATTCGTAACCCAAATCGAACCTATTATTAACCCTAACCATACACTCTTCCTTCAATACAACTTACAGAAGAGCAGGGACAGAGTGGGTCTTACAATATAGGAATGTAGATTATCTTCCACCTGCTGAGAAGATAAAAGATCCATGGAGAAATGATCCTTGGAGAATATGTAGGCAGCTATGTAGGACCTGAGAGAGCAATAGTCATCTTCCATGGCAAACAACCTGGTCAGGAAGAATTGATGTGTCTGAATCAGCCTCTGCCTTCTTAAAGTAGAGAAGATGGACCTATGCAGGCCTGTGTGGAGAGCTGTTCCTGGGTGCCTATGGTTGATATACCATTCTAACTTCTGAATGTGTCACAGGATGTTGGGGCAGCCTCCATCTCATAGGAACCTTGGAAGCAACTGTTAGGACAAAGTGGTTACCAAGGCAGTGACCATATTCAGTTCCTGAAAGAAGTGACCTCACTTCACTTCCTTGGTGATGGAATTCTCTGAACTTGGGATCCCGGAAGCCAGGCACCCAGAGTCAGTCTCACTCCGAGTCCCAGTGGGCTAACTTATTTGTTTTTCCCAAAGACATAGTCAGTCTTTCTTGGTACCTACTGATGTGAGGATGGCCAAATTCCAGCAGAGCTCGGAAGAGGGGCCTTTCCTGAGAAAGTAGGTAGTGGCGAACCACTGGCTCCTGACAACTTCACAGAATTGGCCAAGGAGACCAGATCTGAAACAGGACAGGCCATTTTTTGGGGAACATAATATGGCCCACCAGTCAGAAGACACTTCGGATAATCACAGACCTACTTGGGGGAAAGAATCGCCTTTGCTGTTGTAGGTGTGAGTTTGTGGTTTTTTTTGATGTTCTGAGAATAGCTAGGAAAGGTGGTTTATTTGGTTTGGAGTGGACTATTTCTAGTAAGTCCTTTGACATGGTGAGTGTTTCTATGTCTGTGTATCCCAGTGTATCCGTTGTTGTAGACATTAGAAAAGAGAATGCATCAATGGAAACGTTGTCTCTAGTTGAAAGCTTCCCCACATTCTTACTGCCCAATTGATGAATGGACTGCAGCTTGCCTTATGGATGGGAAACATCTACTATCTTCTTAAGTTCCTGTTTTCTTCGTGTTTTCCAGCCACTCTCCAGAATAGGCTCATGGTTT